>NW_009607915.1:26803-47930 GCF_000690535.1 Cariama cristata
CATTTTATATATAATCCACTTGTAGTGAATGCCTAACAAGAAGATGGGCCAGGAAATATTTAGTTTCAAACTACCATACCTAGATGAATTATCATCCATTCATTTTCAATATAAAATTAAGGAAGAAAATTTATCAATTATATTTGCTAGGAATTATTTACATTCCCTTATCTATACCATTTTGAAGGCTATATCCAGAAACAGTTTGGAGATGGAGCAACATAGAAAAACAGAGACTATATTGGCCATTACTGGCCATGCCACCTACTTCCAACTGTTCTGCAAGCTTGTATTTTAAAATTATCAAGAAGTGAATATCCCATTTTTATACATAACTCTTAATCATCTATTACTTAACCACTCAGATACTGACTAAATAACAAATAACAAAACTTTTACCACCAACATTCAATACATCACACTATCTTTCAATACGCTGTATGTTCCAGTACCATTGCCTGAGTCTGGATAAATAAGTCAAATGTTTCAGCTCCTCCGAGCACTGAACTAAATCAGGAGGTATCTGAAGCCATTCTTTAGGAATGACTGTTAATTAAACTCAATTCTGTTTATTTGTTTGTTTGAGTTTTTCCTCTGCCACATCACTGATTTAGGTACTTTCATGAAAGGGAGAGTTTCGTAAAGAGAAAAAAATGAAACATATATTCTGGTGAGAAACAGATGTTCAATTTTCCTGAATTCCATAAATGAGACCTGAGTTTAGTATCTTGCACTGAGCTGCTTCATAAATAAATTTTAGATCTAATTTCAAGTCTCCCTCAACCTATTGGGAGATTTTTCTATCATTAAGAACAGACTTCCAGACTTCCTATATCTTTAGTAAAGGTAGATGAATAATTGTATCAGAAGGTACAATTCACTGTAACAATCTGATATCTTTGATCCATTTCTCATTTCAGTGGAAAGCTGAACCTTAAGCCCAGCTTTGTGAATCAAGGTTGGATGGTAACAGTCTGAGTGTATCTTTGTGAATGACTACAAAGAATCATTTACATAATTAAAAAGCTTTTCCTGTAAGCAGTCATATTTTCTCAAACATATTCATGATTACTTGAATTTGTTCCACAATTTGTTATATGAATCAAATAATTAATTACTTCTAAGTGGATGTCAGTTGATACTTAAAACTTCTACATTCCTCCGTTCTTTGATTTGCCAGGTAAGAAACATGGTTGTGCCAGCTTCCTCGCTGGTGGATTATATGGATGTGCTTTGCCATACTTGTAGCTTGTAATTTAGAAATTAATTTTTCACAAACATCATTGCCACTACAGATCTATTGTTCAGCCCTTCACATGAAGTGAAAGGGGTGTTATTTTGTCAGAAGAAAATACCTCACGCAAAATTTTCTCAGAAGAACATTACTGATATTTACTTGGGATCAGCTTGATGTAATGAATTCATTATATATCCACACCTGAAATCTTAGACAGATCAATAAAGCAAACATAGACTTTATGCTCTTGAGATGGAAAAACATAGCTATTTTGAGGTAATATTTTTTGCAAGCTGGAAAAGTGGAATACATTCACCAAACTGACAGGAAGAGTAGAAAAATTATTCTCACTTGTTTTCTTATCTTTCCTTGTCCCATGATGTGCTGCAGAATTTACTGTGAATGAATGGGCTTTAAAGGCCTTCCACTGGTTTTTGAATGGGTACATTATTGCAAAATCCAGCTCATATTTGTGTAAGGTTTGTGTAAAAATAAACATAACAATCCTTCAGCCTTTTTGTGAGACTGCAATTCCGGAAGGATAACTTTAATTTTTTGGTGTCTATGGCTCTCCCACACTGCTAGTGTATTCTCAGAGACTAGCCAAAGAAAGAAAGATCTTCAATCTAGATTCAAACACAGTAGTAACAGTGGCTCAACATCACACAATCTCTTCTCTTCATGAAAATTAACTTCATGGCTATTACGAGAAGCCTATGAAGTCTCATAACTACAGTCTCATTGTAGTCCTGAAAATAGATGATACAAACTACATTTTTTTCCTAATGTATCACGATATCTTTTTCTTTCATCAGTATCTGGAATGCAAAAGCAACTTCTGTTTCTTTTTGCTGAATGCACATTGTTCAGTCATTTCAAAGACTTAACTGCATCATGCGTATCACACACAGGATATGTTTGATTTACATTTTCTTTGCCAATCAATGTTTTCAGAGTGCTTTGATACGTGTTCATACTGTGGGACTAAATACTGAACTGGAACCACTGACTTCCAACGTTATTCGTTTATAAACATCATCCAAATTTCAAATTCAATTCAGTGACTAAACTATTCAGAACAAACTCTGCCCATTTGTCACTCCCCAGAAAACAAACGAAACCAAACCCAAACTCTCACCCCACCCACTTGTTTTTTCTCTCTTCCCCAATGCCTGTTTATATAATGGGCTTGGATTTTTAATTGCAAACAGATTTCAGTGGTGTTTAGTTTGATTTTCAGATGTGTTAAGCATCAGTATTTTGAGGATTAACACCTTTATCTCTTGTTTTCCTGGTTCATATATAAAGAGCATGTGGTGTTTCCTTCTCTCTTGTAGGGCTGAGAGCTAATTTATATATAGCAAATACTTTTAAACAATAAAATGCTGCAGTGTTTGAATAATAGGTACATTATTACATCAAGGCTATTTTCACTTTATCTTGCGGCACTCATTCATAGGCTGTCACTTAAGCATGTTTTTTCTTTGAAACAGCTTTTGTTGTGGTACAGACGCCAAAACTAAATGAACAACAACAAATAAAAAGCGTTTTCCATATTGATATTGTGCTTGTTTCTATTACTTTGACCTGAACTGCAGCAGTGACATGCCTATTCTTGAGAAACAATTAATGACAAGGACAGAAGAATCTAGCACTGGCAAGAATGACTTTGATGGTTTTCTCTTTGTCTGTACAGTGTCTGGCAGGAAATATAAATGGCAGTTTTAAGGGGAATGTTGATAGAACTGACCTAATAATTTAGTTTTCAGGCTATTTAAAAGCATGCAATTCTCTCAAAAACTATTTTCTTTATCTTTTGTTCAGCAGAATCTCAGCTGAGCTTCCCAAAGTAGAAATACCATTCTGTTTTCTTTGCTTCTAGTGCTACTATATTCTTGCATCAGTAGAAGACAGCTTAAAAAGGCATGTTAACACTTCACATCAATTTTGTGCATTTTTTCATACACTGGCTTATAGTATTATGAAGAGAGAATCAGTTGTGACTACAGCTGATTTACTGTATTGCTGAAAAAGCAAAGAACTCTTAACACTTTTGGACTCAGGTATTTATATAAAGCTGTTTCTTTTGCCAAGTGAGTTCAGCGTTGGTTGTGCTGGTCTGTATCAAGCAATTTATAAAGAAGGTCCCTTCCCAGCCTCCTCTGGGGTGATTTAGTAACATTTTATAAAAGACAAAGAGAAAAAAAATCCATATTCTGAATCCTGAGCATGAACTTTAAGAGATTCCCCTGAAATCGCTTAACATTAAATAGCAGTAAGTCACAAAAAAAAATGTTACAGCTGCTTCCACCTTTCAGATTGATCTGTAAGGGAAGAAGTCCCAAGCACAGAGGAGATATTGAAAGCATCGATATGGAATTAATTACCAAATTATCTTTGTTCACCGTTTGAGCCCAAATGAGAAATATCTGCTACATCTTCTATCTACTTGTACACCATCTGAATCATTGGCTCATGTCTGAATCTTAGCACAGCAGAAATTTCACAGAAGTGAAATGGTGCCACAGAGTAAGAACACACTCCAAAGCAGGGAATGCAATCCTCTGGCTATCTGGGCTCAACTGGAGTTTCCAGGTTCAGTTTCTAGCTCCTCCAGAGACTCATGTGATGCTAGAAGTTTAGGCAGCCCTTTGAGATGGTGATAAGAGTCTGCAATGGTTGATTCTCCAAACATGAATATCTGTAACTCAGATCCTGTTCAACATGTAAAGGGAGACAGGGATGTGTTAGGAGAATGTATTAAGACCGAATGGATTCAGACATTACAGTAGCAAAATAAGTAAAAATAGCTTCAATTGCAGAAGGCTGTTGGCCTTCTCATTGGTCAAGCATATTTTAGTTTCCTCTTTATACTACAATACTTCTTTAATGATACTGCAGTGGAGATAATTATTGGGGTAAGTTGATTATACCATATGGTGTTTTGTTTCTAAATGAAGATGTTTGGATTGCCAGCTCAAAGCACTGTAGTGCAGTTTAAATTCAAGACAGCTACACATGAGCATTTGGAGAGTTCTTTTCCAGACTGAACAAACTGTTGATTATTTATAGTACAACAGTGTCTTGGAGCATGCCTGATAGGTCAGAACCCTAATCAAAGAGGTGTTGCAGAAATACAGTATGTCTTCCAAAATAACAGCAGTTCCACAAAGCACTTTCCAGTACTGACCATCAAGAGAACGGAAAGCAAGTCTGATCATGAATTAGGTATCAAAACCTAGTAATATTAATGAAGACATCATGCTGAATTATAAATATCATACTGTACTGAATTGTTTTGTATCCTGCCCTCATTGCCAGATTATTGAAGCGCTTCTTAGTTGTGTACTAAGTAATATAATTAACATCCGTCATAAATGAACTACAAAAATAGTGTTATATAACATTAGTTTAATTTGTAGTGTAAATTACATTTGAAAACCAGAAAACATTTGTGGATTCAACCACAGAATATTCCCATTGCTGCACTGATCCCCAAAAATATCTTTGAAAGTTAGAGCACTGAAATTCATAGGAAAATTTGGCAGAAGGATACAAAATGTACTGAATTGTAGGTTTGATTTTCTGAAACACTGAAATGACTGTATAGTGAACCAATTTCTTCATTATTACATGTGGATAACTTAGTTACAAGAGCAGTCCATTGCTTTCCAGATAATTTCTATGTTTGTAGTGTTATGTTTTATTAGTGAATACAGGGTCCTAATACAATTAGACCAGAAATCCTCCCTAAAACAAAGCTATCATTGGTCTGGCAAATGTAGCTTTGATTTATTCATCTAAATACATTAATAATGCCCAGATGTAACTAACTTCCCTATTTAATTCAAATAGGACAACATCATTATCTTGATTTACCTGTGGCTCAATATAAAATCAAGAAAGATACAAAAGAGAAGACACAGCAAGTTTGTAGGAAATGTAATCATTCCACAAGATAATTGGACTTGGATGGCCTCTTCCAAAACACTTTTAATATCCTGTTTAGATAGAGGTAGCTACGCTGCACTAAGGTCAACAGAAAGGAGCCAAAGAACCCTATTGACTCTGTAGGGTCAAGATTTTGCTCTAAAGAGAGAAATGTCACTTTCCCAAGGGAACAAATCGTGCTTTTCCAGGATCGTCCATGAGAAGATTAAATTGATCAATTCTGGTAAATACATTTGTTTAAAAGTTGTAAATACCACATAACCATTTCTACTCTATTGACTACAATTGCTTAGATTTATGTGACAGTTCGATTTTCAAATTTAGACATTTATACAAGTTTTACCGAAACAGTCATTTGAGGGGGAACTGGACTACAACTCTTCCAATCAGTTTGTGAATACCCAAGGTATTAAGTAATATAATATTTTCTCTCTCCCTGCATTTTGCACAGGCTTGTCCATAACTCACACTCAGGGCCTGTCTACAGATTTAAACTCCTTGCATGGCATAGGTATGAAAGACCTAGATAATTGATCCTGCCAAGACTAACAAGAGACTCCAAGTTGGTTTTTAGTATGATGAGATATCCAGGCTACCCAGACCAGAACTTCAGAAGGCTGGAAAAAAAAAAAAAAACATGCCATGAACTCTAGGCACTGTAGTTGGGAACTGCCTAGATTTTTATAGAGTGATGTTTTCAGTTTAGGTGGTAAAAGACACACGCACCTATTTTGATATTTGGAAAGCTCATTACATGTAAAGTCAAAAGGCAAATATGACCAGATTAAAGAATCTAAGTTCATTGATCGAGTTAATAAAGACTTTCATGTGCAGAGTTCCTAAAGGGAGGCCTGTACATCTAAAAGGGGGATTTCAGTTTTGAGAGACATACCAACACAGTTTTAAACCTATATAACTCAGATGTATATTCCCATGTAAACATAATCACCAAGTACAGCATACAACAGTATACCAGTAGCTGCTGGGAAATCGCACTCTGCTCTGTGTTTTTGTCACTACATTACTATCAGTACCTGAATCAGTTATTTTGAAACACTCATGTCATGAATTGTAGCACAGACATATGAGTCATTTCTGAAAAACAAGTTTCAGCCTTCAAAGATCTTATCACATAATTTGCTATAAGAAGTTTGTTATTACAACAACCAAGTCTATGGTAGTACATTTATAGCAACAATCTGCTTTCATGGTAACTATTCCTAGTTCTGTTCCTTAGCTGCAGAATAATCTGAAGCATCATTAGCTATGATTACACTTTGGTTTCTTCAGAGATAAAACTGGACTGGAATATTATTCCCTACGCCCCAGAAGTATTCTCAGACCTATGAAAACTTTGCAAGTACACACAAATGCATGTGTGAGAAAATAGGTACTGGCAGTTTCTTCTTTAGCACGCGCGGTCTCTCCAGAAACTCTTCTCAGACATCAGCACCAGTAGTAGTGCTGACAGATTACATGAGGATGCTTTTACCTTCGGATTCAGCTCATGATCTCCAAATATAAGCCACTAAAATAGACCGAAGTGAAATATTTTTAATTCAGGTGCAGATGGGAGTGGGTGGAAAGGAGAGAATAGTCGGGATGGAAGCAATATAAAATCATGTACATAAAAGGAACCTCTTACTGGTTGTTCACTAGAGAAACACAGCGCTGAAATCTTCTCTCTCACCCTGTGGCACAGAGCATATCAATGTGATGTTAGATACTGAAGCTTCTTCAGCCCTTCAGATTAATTCATGTTTTTAATTTCATGGAGGGAATGAAATCTGAATGGCAGGGATGAATTGTGCATACTGTAGCTATGCTGTAATTCAACATTTGTTAACTTTTGTTATTTCAGGATTCCTATACACATATAGAAAGATCTCCCTGCTACTTTAAAGAGGTTTTGAATAGATGCAGAGTAATACTAAATATATTATGTCAACCAACCAAATGTTTCTTGCAGTTTGTAGTAATCAGTTTATAATATTTAACTCTCCTTTAGCACATTTCATTAAGAGTCACCAAGACTCATCATAACACATGGCAAAATCCTTGCTCTTACTTTGCAATTAAGCAGATTGAGGCATTAAGCAATGACATTTGCTAAGCTGCAAACAAGCTTCCTGAGCCCAGTGGCGTTCTCTGTCAACAAAACGCCTAGTAAGGCTTCAAAGGTAAAACCAAGTAGCAGAAGGTTCACCCAAAATGAGATGTGGTAGTTTACAGGTTACTAAAAATCAAATTAAAGCAACAGTGAGAAAAAGCAGTACAAGGAGAAAGAAATAGGTATTTAGAGGTGATAAAGGAGATTAAAGAGTGCATGTTAGTGATTAATCTTGTCTAAGACAAGGCTAGGAACTATTCCACTCACCACACAACCTGTGTTATTAATCCCTGCTAATTGTGATAGTACTCAAGAGCCAAGCTATATTAAACATCTTCATTAGGCACTCTACTGAGTAAAAGAGTCCCTGCCATAAAGATCTTGTAGTAGAAACCAATGAAACAAAGGCTTCCCATAACACCTGATATAAATGAGACAAAAGGAATAGTGTTAACATGACGACGTGATAGCATCAGTGCCAGCACCAAGAACATTACATTCATTCTAACAGAAGTTATACTCTCCCCCTGCAGATTTAGGTTCTATTTCTTTTTTGATTATCTGATGAGGGAAAAATATAAACAAAGATTTTACACTAGGGATGAAATAGTTTAAACATTAACTTACCTAGCACACTGTGGGAAAGTAATATAGAAAACTGACTGATTTTAACATAATTCTGGGTCAGTAAACTTCTTTGATTAGGGAACGGGAAATGTTCAAAAATTACAACAGAAAGTCTGCCACTGTCATCATATTTTCACAGTTCACACTGGCAATTATATTTGTGCATATCAATTCATTTCTAACTGATGACAACATGGGTGTCCCAGGAACACAGAGTTAAAGATATTCTCTAAGGTAATTGTAGTTTTCCCCAGAGAATTTTAGTAGTACTTACGACAGCTGGCTAAATTATACCTATGTCCTTCACTTCAAAAACTGATGTTTGTCAGACTGCTTTCTTGAGTACTTGAGCAGCCCATTTCATGGATGTTTTGCATCATGCGCCTCTGTAATGCTTATTCCTTATGCTGTTACTTATCCTTGATCAGGATCTTTCATAACTGCAAGTTCCATTTCATATGAACATTGATTCAACATAGCTAGCTGTATCTAAGGAAGCATGCCAAGATACATAAATTCAAAACACTTTGGAAAGTACTTGGACAGAGAAGGAAAAATAAAGTTCAGCTGCTTAGTGAGAATGGCTTCTGACAGCTGTTGCATGTCCTTCAGAGAAGGACTGTTACTAACTACCATTTTCCTGAGCCTGTCTTGTTTCAACATCTTTGGAGACCTCACAAAGAGATAAATGGAGCATTAACTAATATCTCTATTGAGAAAGTGCTGTACATTTACTTGTTGAATAAGAGCTTTAAAAAAATTCATAGAGGCACTGTTCCTGTGTACAGCCTAGAGCCCAAAGCTCATGCTGAGAACTGCAGTTTAGAGAGGACTATAAAGGGAATAGCAAGTGGAAGATCTCATTCCCCTTGTGCCCAGGTGTCTAAGTACCATGGTCATTTTAAAGGAAAAGTACTAATTTCAATAGTGATGTGGTAATATTACTTCAGGCAGAGGATCAAGAATGCTCTATAAAGAGTTCTACTTATGGTAAAGAGTTTTGTATAACCAGCCCCACAGCTGTCAGCTGACCTTTGCAAAGATCTTGCTCTGACACTCAATTTTTGTGTTAAAACACTTTTTTTCATTCATAACATTTCTATTATTGATAAATGTATCTGACAAAGCGTGGGGAATCATACTTATATAAGAACCCCTCCAGTTTCTCTTAGCTGAAATACGTTTTCTTGAGTTGAGTAATACACTTAGCAACAAAAATGGCTAATAAAAATATTTAACCTCATAGAATAAACAAGTTTCTTTTAATGTATAAACTATTTATATAGTTTATTTATTAATACATAGAGATATATATTTAAAACACTGTGTGTACTGTCCTGCCTGAGATTAGATTGTGGAAAATAATTTTGGAATGGGAGATTATTCAAATGTTTATTTTTATCAGGATTCAAATCAAGCTTTGTTAAAATTTACTAGGAATCTAAAATCATATGTTGTTCGCATCATCACAGTAAGGCATTATCTGGGGTTTCCCAAATCTATCGCTAATATATACATTACCTATATAAGTTTAAGTTGCTTTCAACTGTCTATTACCAACACTAATTTTTCCAAATGGTTCTGCAATTTTAAAGTCTTCTGACCAATCAGAACACCTGATGTTGTCACATTACAAATAATCCAAACAAAAGAAAACAAAAAATTCAAAGAGCAAAGAATGTGAAATAACCCAATAGCAAGAATATAAAAAACTTCTTTTTGGCTCTCAATTCCTTTTTTCCTTTTTAACTCTTCAGGAGAAAATCACATTTGAACACATTTAGTTTCATGCTGGTAAGTTTTTGTTTTCTTTCTATACTGTTTGCTGTTTTGGAAACTTTAAAAAAAAATACTTGTAACAGGGAATAGGGTACAATGCAGGCACTTAATTTCTGGTACAGTTTATAAAAAGCCAATGATCACCAGTGCTACCAAACGTATGCTGATTTTTTAAATATTTCCTTGTAACTCAGATCAGTTTGTGAACACCGACCCGAGTTGTACTTGAAGAATGGTTTTCTTCCAATGCAGAATTATATTTACTGAAATCAATCTTTCATGTTCATTACTTAGGTTCTTATAAGAAGAAAACATATCTTTATCAGGGAACTAATCAGCTGCAGTGACTATGAATGTTAACATGCAGGAACTTCTCAAAGACACCTGATAATGTACTTCTTCCCCTCACGCCCCGGTCTTTTCTGCCAGAAACTGTTGTGCTTGGTTTTATTTAATTTTAGGTCATATTTGAAAATAATCACGTCTGTTATTCTCTTTTTTACCCAGCAATCACTTGTGCCTTAAAATCCTCACTTAATGCATCAGTCTCATGCTCTGGGATTTCACTAGTAGAGAGTAAGCTTGAGGTACAGTGAAAAAAATTGGAAAAGAAAGACTTTAGGGTAGTTCTGGATCCTGGAGGTAAATTTCTGGCCCCAGTAAACTCAGGGCTCCTAAACTTAGAGACTTTTAAGATCTCTAAAACCAAACTCAAAATAAAGTCTTTCACATAGCTTGTAAATTGTACTTTTTGCACAAGGGAAGAAGAAACAGAGAGGCAGGAATAGAGAGGTAGAAAGACAGGAATACAAATTGTGCTATACTTGAAAATGAGAAAGCAGAAAGTAGATTAAAGTCTGTCTTTGACTGAACCTGTAGAAGGTATGTTGGTCCACAGGACAGCAAACCACAGCCTAAATTCTGAATGCACCAAAGTTCTTTGGAAGTTATACTGTCAGAGTATTTTTGGGGAGAAGAGCAAAGAAGGAAGTGGAAAAGCCAATTTTAGAGCAATAACCAAGAAATTACCTGCCCTTAGGGCATGAGGAGAAAGTCAGGAAGTTAAATGACTCAGATCATCCCACGTGAAAATGGAGGAGAGCTTAGTCATGTTTTAGCTTCAGCTAAATTCGTATGAAAACACACTTTTTTCTCCATACTTCTGAGAAGTTACTGCAAAGAAGAGTACAATTTGAAAAAAGTACTTATCACAAGCAAATACCTGCACTAAAAAAACCCCAAACACTCATAACTGGAAAAACTTGTACAAAAATAAGAGGTTCCCACTGATTATTTAAAATCAGAATCTAAGCTAAATTAGTAGATTGATTGAAATTTATCTGATTATCAGTTTTTTTAGAAAGTTGACTCTATTTGCGTATAAGATTCACAAATATTCTTAAAGATACTAATACTCTATTAAAACTGAATTTTTTGTTGTCATCTCAGAAGCTGAGTCTCCTCACGTTCTACAATAGGAAATTAGACTATTGTGAGATTTGTGTTATATTTTTTAACTATAATCATCTTCCTAGTGGTGCATTTCAATCATAAAATAAGCTTAAGTTACAAAACTATTAAAACTCCTGACCTTCAAAGCTTAAGAGAGCACAAGCATATGTTTAACTAACACCACTTTCAGGTGGAAACTCTAAATTTTTCTATTAGGTCATTTATAAAACCATAGGAATTAAATAAATAATATTTTCTATTTTCTAAGTGTCCTTCCTCTAAATGCAAATATTTTTCTCCAGGTGTCATTTGCTAGTCAGCAATTTTATATTGTTTTTGCAGTCATGGTGATATTTCAACAATGATTCAGAAAATAATTTCATAATATTCACAGCCTTAAAATTAGTAGCAGGGTTATTCCTATGTCATGCATTCCTTTTAAAAACAGACAAATCTAGGACTTTTCCAATATTTTGCTAAGAGGAAGGACTGAATATCTATAAAGGAAGAAAAGTTACTAATCTTTCTTCAGAGTCTGTTTTCACTAAGAACTACTCTCACAGCCTTGATTTGGTTCTCACTTTATTAAAAAGCTTTGGAGGGCACCAGCATGATGGTCATAGATTCTCAGAACCTTTTTGTGTAATACATAGAATTATATTTCATTTTTACATTCAAGTCCTTTTTCAGTATTAAAATGCTTCATTAATATGAGAAGTATCATTAAAATGCTTCTCACTTTAGCTTCATGTTAAGTTCACAAATCACTCTATATATTTAAAACCCGTTCAACAAGTTGACTGAGTACACTTGTAGCAACAACCTATTGTTGCCTGAACTGATGACATCGTTTACTGTGGAAACCATGTATTTCAAAGGGGAAGAACATGAAATGAGACTGAAAGAGACAAATGCTAAACACAAGACAGATATATGAAATAGAAAAATATGTGTCTGTGTATGTGCTAGGTTGTTAGTTGTTAGGAAAACTAAACATTAGATTGTCTATTGCTACGAATTGGTATGATTTGGTTCTCCAACTTCCACTCCTTCCTTAAGATATATAAATGCATCATCACAACTCATATAAATGTAATAAAATTTTAAGCCTCTTACACGATTTAGAAAAGATATCCACCTCTTTTGTCCATGCCTTGATCTTGTCTTCCTTTTTTGTATTGATGCCTTTCAAATCTTTCTCAGAAGCATTTGAAAAGGTTCTGACAAGATAAACTGCTTCGCTTGTCTCTGGTATAATATAGTCTCCTCCTTCAGGCTTGCCATTACTGCTTTCTCCTTGACACCATCAAACACAAAATTCTGTCCTAATTTTTGAAGTCTCTCATTTGAAGGCCTCCACTTTATGTTCTCCCATGAGAATCCCTCAGCACATGACAAAACAGAAATCCAGAAAATTAATATTATTTGTCAAAGGCTCCTCCAAAGACTCCTATCTTCCCTATGGAGACTTACAACTGACATAGAAATGAAATACAATGACCAGGCTGAATAGCATCATGGGTTGTCCAGTGATCTTATACACGTCAACTCCAGTAAAATAAGCTCTTGCTTTTGTTATCAGAGTGTTTAGCTGCAGTCACCTTCACCCACTATTGTGTTGCACCCTCAGGTTTGTTTCACCCACATTTCTTTCCTTTTTCATGGCAGGAAGATGCATTGATTATACTGTTATCATCACAATGCTTATCATGTAAGTTCAAGACAACACATGGTTGTACAGGTTTGGGGGAAGAATAGTACTTGTCACAAAGTTCATCATATTACTTTCAAATCCCTCGCCTAGGAGGATCTCCCTGTTTGTCTCAAAACAGAAAGAAAATATGCTATTTTCTTAAGAATAACACCCATAGTTAAAGAATGGAAGAATTTCAACAGGCTGAATCAGCTCTACTCCCCTTTGACAGCATATGAAGGTCTGCTGGCTAGGGTCGGAATCTCCTATCAGTTCCCTTTCTGGAAAGCATATATGATGGATTAATATCCCAACAATACCATGCACAAGTGATGGGGAGGGGTAAAGACAGACACAGCTTCTTCACTATTAGTTCAGAAAGAAAGGCAGAGAGCTCCAAGTGTCTTATGCATAAAGCAGTGAAAGTGATATCAATTTCCCGGGAGACTTTGCCTGTGGAAATGGAACTGGTTTGGATTTTACATTGAGTAGAGTTGGTTGACTATCGAATTAATATCTGCAGAAAATACTGACATTTTAAGATAAGTTTTGTCCCCAGATAGAAGGAAAAGGTTTGTTTTGTGCAAGAGCAATTTCCCAGCCTCCTGACTTGGAAACAGTGGTTCAAATATTGTAAGGTATTTCAAGCTGAATACATTTGAAATTAATGTGCTTTATTTCTATATAATGTTGAAACAAACACGCTCCTACAACATCCTTCAAATGCAACAGAGCAGCATTTTGTGACAGAAAGCTATTCCATTAAAAATGTAAACTATCCCAAATGTTGTCATGTGCAAACATTCATTTTTCAGTGTAAGAACAGTTATTCTGAATAAGGCTGACAAGGCCTCTGTTGAACTTAACAAGTGTTTTGCTAGACTAGGACAAGTTCTCTTGATATTTGAATAATCCTTTCCTTGCTGCCCATACATTTGTTAAATAGAGGTAAGCTATAATCTTTTTCAGGCATATTTTAGAAATACAGGTCTATGTTAAAAAACAGCTATCATACTAGAGACTAAAAAGTTATACTGCGTATTACAATAAAGGAATGCAAAAAGCAATATTTAGCCATGTAAACCTGCAAGTTCATCTTGAACCCTTGTATTCAGTATCAAGAGAAACGCAGAAGTTTAAGACCCTGATACTACAAATTATTCTATATAGAAGAATTCAAATGTCTGCATAGTGCTCTGTGGGATTGCCCATATACATTAGGTTATGGTAGGATTGGTCTTGTTATTATTTCCAAATAAATGAAATAAGATGTAGAATTCGTTTTATTTCTCTTTTCTTTTTATGAAAAAAAATCCAAGTTCTATAATTGCCTCTTATTTAAAGACAAAACCAAAATCAACAAACCTCCCCTGTATTGCTTCCTCTTCCACTGCTTTTTCCTTGAATAGTTGAGCTGTGACAAAGAGCACAATACAACCTTCACCTCACCTCAAACTGCATGTTACTTAACAAACACACCAGTCAGAAAAAATATATCTTTCCTCTTATTTCCAGATATCATAATTTGATTTTTTTCCTAAACCTAAAAAAACTTTGTGTTTGCAACAAAGTTAGATCAACTGATGATGAAGGGATGACCAAATTCAGTTACAGAAGTTTGACACTGAGACAGTTGTTTTTCCAGAGCCGATGTTGAAATAAAAGAAGTTCATGCTTGATGTTATTCGACTTTCAAAACCACCCTCCTAACAGCATAACCAATGTCAGATGGTGCTGCCAGACCACTAACATCATATGAAAAATATTAAAGTCAATTCTTTCCAGGGGTAGATTTGAATGAGATAAATGGGAACTCCTTTTCCACTATTATTTGGTAATTAATATTGTATTTTAAACAGAAAGTCCATGCAAACATAAAAAGCATCAGAGCTCCTCCTTGTGCTGCGCCCTCCCCTCTGTAATTGATGAGACATCTAGAATACCAGAGAGAATCAGATATATCTGGAATATTTGTTTCTTTATAATATCCAGCCAACACTTTCACGGTTTACCATTTCTTTAAAATTCAGTGATCGCTCCATGGACAAGAGAAGTTTCTTGGAGTAGAAAGCCCATTTCTTCATGGAGACTGAAGATGTATAACCACTACAAATAAGAACCTCTCACAATTATGAAGCAACAAGATGCTGCTTTATCTTCTGTTTGCAATAAAACATACTTGCAGATATTTGATATGCAACTATGTTTTCATACTCTATTGGAAAGGAAAGAACGCAGCCTTAGGAGAGAAAAATGGCAGCCAGCTGCACTTTCACACTACCTGCTGAAGATCCTATTAATGCATTTTGGTTTCATAAAAAAAAAAAAAAAACCAAGGTAGTGTTGCTAGCATCAATACCTTTATTAAAACTTTTGCAAAATTCATCTCCTTTTTCCTCATGGCCTCTAGTGGCATTTGAAGACAAATTATTACATATCTCAGCTCTCACTTCTTTAAAATAAAATCAAGTCGAAGAGGTCCAAGTTTCCAGTCTTCATAACAATGGAAAAAAGCTTGAAAATATACAAATGTAATATGAAGGCTTTGTGAATTTCTTAAAATCTCAGGATTACACTGAAAAATCAAAATTTAGTTTTCTTCTTCTGGATATCGCTTGGAAGATTTTTTTGTCTCTCTAAAAATTTCTATTTACTGCTATGCAGTTAAAAAAAAATTAATAGAGTTCGCAATATTAGTGACTCTGAATCATAGAATAATAAATGGTTTGTTTGGAAGGGACCTTAAAGACTATCTAGTTCCAACCTCTCTGCCATGGGCAGGGACATCTTCCACTAGACCCGGTTGCTTAAAGCCCCATCCAGCCTGGCCTTGAACACTTCCAGGGATGGGGCAGCCACAACTTCTCTGGAGAACCTGTTCCAGTGCCTCTCTACCCTCATCATGAAGAATTTCTTCCTAATATCTAATCTAAATCTTCCCTCTTCCAGTTTAAAGCCATTGTCCCTCCTCCTATCACTACCTGCCCTTGTAAAAAGTGCTTTCCCAGCTTTCTTGTAGGCCCCTTTAAGTACTGGAAAGCTGTTATAAGATCTCCGCAGAGCCATCCCTTCTCCAGGCTGAACAACCCCAACTCTCTCAGCCTGTCTTCATAGGAGAGGTGCTCCAGCCCTTGGATCCTCTTTGTGGCCCTCCTCTGGACTCACTCCAACAGGTCCACGTCCTTCTTGTCTTAGGGGTCCCAGAGCTGAAGTCAGTATGGCAGGTGGGGTCTCACGGGAGCGGAGTAGAGAGGGAGAATCACTTCCCTTGTCCTGCTGGTCACGTTTCTTTTGATGCAGCCCAGGATACAGTTGGCTTTCTGGGCTGCAAGCACACATTGACAGGTCATGTTAAGCTTCTTGTCAACCAGCACCTCCAAGTCCTTCTCCTCAGGGCTGCTCTCAATCCATTCTCCACCCAGCCTGTATTTGTGCTTGGGATTGCCCCAACCCAGGTGCAGGACCTTGCACTTGGACTAGTTGAACTTCATTAGGTTCTGACAGGCCCACCTCTCAAGCCTGTCAAGGTCCCTCCCTTCTCTCCAGTGTGTTGACTGCACCACACAGCTTGGTGTTGTCAGCAGACTTGCTGAGGGTGCACTCCATCCTGCTGTCCATGTTGCCCACTAAGACGTTAAATAGTGCTAGTCCCAATACTGACCGTTGAAGAGCGGCACTCATCACCTGTCTCCACTTGGACATTAAG
The DNA here is from genome assembly GCF_000690535.1 of Cariama cristata. Lineage (NCBI taxonomy): Eukaryota > Metazoa > Chordata > Aves > Cariamiformes > Cariamidae > Cariama > Cariama cristata. The sequence continues at coordinate 43,359 of NW_009607915.1, forward strand.
CTGTTGATTGCAACCCTTTGAGTGCGACCATCCAGCCAAATCCTTATCCACTGAGTGGTCCATCCATCAAAGCCATGTTTCTCCAATTTAGAGACAAGGATGTTGTGTGGGACAGTGTCAAATGCTTTGCACAGGTGCAGGTGGATGACGTCAGTTGCTCTTCCCTTATCCACCAATGCTGTAACCTTGTCATGGAAGGCCACCGCATCACCGAATTTGTCAGGCACAATTTGCCCTTAGTGAATTCATGTTGGTTGTCACCAGTCATCTCCTTATTTCCCATGTGCCTTAGCATAGTTTCCAGGAGGATCTGCTCCATGATCTTGCCAGGCATAGAGGTGAGACTGACTGGCCTGTAGTTCCCTGGGTCTTCCTCTCTTCCCTTTTTAAAAATGGGGGTTTTGTTTCCCCTTTTCCAGTCAGCAGGACCTTCACCGGACTGCCACAACTTCTCAATAGGTGTTGTTCTCCTAGCAGCAAACTGCAATAATTTAATGCGTTAGGGATGAAAGATATTGCAAAAGCGCACTTAAATTCCTGATTTTTTTTTTATAAATCCATTCAGAAGGAAGCATATATCTTACAAAAAGATATGCTAAGAAGAATGATGGTCTATGTAGACTGGAGAAGACAAAAAAATGGACTCTGGCTGAAGGTGACCAAAAGTAGACTAGCTGCTGTGATCTAAGACTCTTTAACTGAGTTCAGGCTTTTATAATCTAAAAAGCAACTTGCAGAAGATGGAAGAGCCAAATATATTTTATTTTCTAGTTAATCCAATATAGATTTTTTCAATATTATATAGCCATAAAACAGTTTCTATATACACATCCACTTTCTGAATCAGCCTAGAATTTAATAAGCCAGTAATTAGAGGCCAAACAGTGATCTTTCATCTCCTGCTATTAGTACTGTTTGCTTCCTTTTAGCAATGTTGTTTATTATCTTCTGAATATCAAGTGGGTTTTATTTCTATTTTGTAATTCTCTCAGATAAATTACATGTGTCTGATCTACTTGGATAATTCAGAGCTAAGATTTTTCTAATGTTGACCTTTGCAAAGGTCTTTTTGCCATCTGTTTTTATATTTAATTAGCATTTTTTTCCTTCTTGTAGCAATCTCTCAAAGAATGTACTAAATTACTATAATTATCACTATCAGTTTACCCTTATTTGATCTCCTGACCATAGTATCACATGCTGGTGGTTACACAGTATTTCCACTGTGGACCAGTCATTAGACATCATACTTGCTATAACTGTTAATCTTGATAAGAAAATAGATTTCCCTCCCTCCCCAAGTAAACTCTTAATCCACAGCAGATGAACCATTTTATTTTTATTCCTTCTCTTCTTCTTCTTCGTATGGTTCTTTCCTCACATCTTTTGGGCAATCTTGTATTTGTTAATCAAAACAATTTGGAAGTATTTAGATATTGATATAAGCAGCTCCACTGCTCATGACACACAATTTCTGACAGCTAAATATGACTTAAAGTAATACAAACACAGACTTAATATCAGAGACTAGACTGGACATTTCTGGTTTTAGAAGCTGACCAACAAAATGGAAATCTGCTCCTGGGAACTATGTCCCACTTTAAGTCAATTCTCTAAGCAGTCTAAGTATAAGGTATCAATTCTAAACAAAGAACCCTGGGCCTAAAGTGTATTCATTTCAATAGTTAATACCATTATGTCCTGTATGTCAGGCAATGGGGCGTTTTTGTTTGGTTTGGGGTTTGTTTTTGGTTTTGTTTTTGTTTTGTTTTGTTTTCTGTTAAGGCAGGTTCATTTCAAGGCAAAATCATCCATGCCTGGATTTCCAGGTCATCACTCAGGAATGCTTTAAGTTGGGGCAGTGTATAACTGGAGCAGAGTTGTCTGCCATAATAGAAAACATTCCTCTTTAATAGGTATAACAGAGTGGAGAAAGGACCAAAAGAAGCAGCTTATACTTCTACACACCTTCAGCAAACAGGGCTTACTAGCGGGCAGCTGCCATTATGCACTCCTCAGCTGGGGTTTGTGCAGCTGCAGGTAGGTGCTTCTGTTCCATATTGTCTGAGCTGCCTGTGAAAACGGGATCTCATTCCCTCCAGTTTTTTGTAGAAGTCTCCGCATTAAGCCCGATTATTTGCTCATTGTTCAGTAAAGGGGTGAATTTTATCTTTCTAGCACATACCTTTAAAAAATATTCCTTTTAAAAAGTGTTTAATTTGCTTCCTAAATTTTTCACAAGATCATGCATACAGAATTAATATTGCCCTAATTAACAAGGCATATTAATTTCTACCTCCTGAAACAAGATTTCAAAACCTTGTATCAAATATATCCATCCCATAATTCGAGATCCTCTGTATTTTAATTTCCAGTGGATGCCTTTGGTCTCCATGGAAACTGCTCCAAGGAGGTCTGAAATGTTACATATTATTTAATATAGTTTATATTCACATAAATGTTGCCAGAAGATCTGTCATATCTGTTCTAGTGTAAAGTACCAAGGGACTTAGGCAAAGGAATACATCAAACTGAAACTCATTGTAGCCTGTCACTGTTGACACCACTGGCCTTGAAAGATTTTCAGTGAGACTCCTGAGAACAATCTTGAAAAATCAATAATCTCAGCAGAAAATACACCAATTATTATAGTCAACAAGCTCATAATAAATCATAATACTCTGTAATATGTGCCATCGAATTTTGGGTAGACTTTAAATGATTAATGTTTCACTTGTCAGTCAAACTTCAAAAATAACAAAGTTTACTGGGATTAATGTGGTGATTCTTTGACATCTAACACAAGTTATACACTTAAAATCTACAAAGATACTTTAGTGATCCAGGAAATAAAAATACGTGACTGTTAGCTGACACTCTTACTCCTTAAGTTTTCACAAAAGAGATCATTTCATAAGCAAACTGCTGTTTACAAGTGGGTTTAAAGAAAAAAGAACGTTAGACAACTACATTTACAAATACACTAAACAGAATAATTGAAATTATTCAAAACAGTTCACCAAGACTTTTTCTGGATGTAAAACTACTTCCACTGAAATATTCTTACACTATAGTACAAATTCCTACATGACCTTCAACTTCTTTGGGAAAAGACAAGCATTTTATAATAAGTTACTTGAATACATGCAGCTGAATTGTTTGTTGATGGTATGGCCTTTTGAATAGCTTCCAATTTCTGTCCTTTATAAGAAGTTACCTAGTACATGTGTGCAGCAAGCACAGTGACTTGTGGTAGCATCAGTGACCCCTGGCCAGTAATTGACCTACCATGTGAACTTTTCACTAAACCTCCCTGGGCCTCTGGCATTGCTGAAGTTTAAAAATGTGCAAATAAGGGGACTGTCACTGAAAAACCCATTCCTTTTCTCAGTTGAACTATATTTGGGTCAAGCAAATTGCCAGGAAAAAAAACACCCTGCTGTCAATGACAGAGACTCTAAAAGAGGTCCTATCAAACCCTTTATTAAAAGACTGAAGAAATACAAAAGATCTTGCTGTCACTGTAACACAAAATGGTTGCAAATTGATCTTCTTTTCATGAAAATGAGAAATAGCAAGTAAAGAGCTCTGCCTACCTCATTTTAAAATATTAACAAAAAAGTTAGAAGATTGCACTAAGTTGTTTCAAGATCTCCTTTGAGAACATTTCTTCCCGAAGAACCAGAGGTGATATAAATAGACTACAACTGAAACTTAATGTGGGGTGGGGAGGGGTGGGGGAATAATTCCAAAACAAAGGAGGAGTGGTTTAAAGAAATGTATAGTAAGGGAAATGCCTACTTAACAAGTGAGACTGGGCATTCACAAGCTCAACTGCAGCTAGCACAGAAAACAACAGCATTGGAGACATGGTGCTCTGATCTCCAGATGTTCACTAAAGACCCTGGGCAGGTAATTGTTCTGCAGCTGCCTCCTCTTTCCTTTCTTTCTGCTATCTAAGCCTATATTTTAGCAATAAAAACTCTGCCTGCAACTTCATCCAAAATGAGGGCTTGCCTACTCTGCCTCATTCTCTATTGCTTTGTGATCCTAACTCTGAAATAGAGGTGTGGTTCTCTATCAAGATGTCTGGCATACTGCATGTGACACTTTGGCCCACCTTTTCTCAAGCTGTGAAGACCTGCTGCTGGAAAGGTTGTGGTCCAGAGCATCTGCTTAAGGAAACTTGCCTCCTCTGTCTCTAAATCAAGGTAGGAAGTGGATTCCTGGTGCTTGCAGGGAGAGAGGACTGTGAGGCAGGAGAACTTTCGTAACAGGGAACAGCTATGCAGATGAAGTACCTCTTTGGGGAGAGAGACTCATTTCATGTAGCTTTGCTTAGAGTATGGGGACAACAAATATGTCTCATATGTGGATTTAACACTTAGGAAGCACTTCTCTCCCTCCTTTATTGGTTATTATTAGTGTTACAGTGAGAACCAGCTAGCTAATGTGCATGGTAATTACAGCATGCAATATAACAACAGCAGTATCACTCACTAAAGAGTCAATATACCTGTGGGATTGATTCTTTGCTTTGTGTTGTGATGATAATAATAATAATAATAATAA
>NW_009607916.1:0-2147 GCF_000690535.1 Cariama cristata
TGTGAGGACAGGCTGAGAGAGTTGGGGTTGTTCAGCCTTCCAGTACCTAAAGGGGCCGACAAGAAAGGTGGGGAGGGACTTTTTACAAGGGCATTGAGCGATAGGACAAGGGGCAATGGCTTTGAACTGGGAGAGGGAAGATTTAGATTAGGTATCAGGAAGAAATTCTTCCCAGTGAGGGTGGTGAGGCAGTGGCACAGGTTGCCCAGAGAAGCTGTGGCTGGCCCAAAAGAACACAAGAGACAACAAACGACTACTCGTTTAGCACAAAGAAACCAAGATGTCAAGAACAACGTTAATCAAGTCACCAAGGGATGAGACAAAATTCTGTAATTGCCTCTACACCAATGCGAGAAGCCTGGGTAATAAACAAGAGAAGTGGGAATTGCTCATTTACAGAGCATAAATTCGACCTAGTTGGTATCACTGAAACCTTCTGGGAGGAATTTGCATGATTGAAATATATAAAAGAAGTCAGGGCTTATAACCTGTTTGGGAAGGGGAGGGGTGGCTCTGCGATGGCATTATCTGTACAAGTCACGGGTGGTTGGAGGGACGTTATCTCCAGCGCATTCTCCGCCAGCACGCAGGGAGAGCGCTGGCTGCTCATGAACTGATGGGAGGGTCATTAAGCTCCTTCTCCGCAAAATACAAAGTAAATTCTTACCAGGGGAGCAGTCCGAGTGATTCATCCTGACATTTCCAAAGCCTCCCCAGGACTATAAGTCTGATCTAAAAATTTTTCAGAATTTACCAAAAGCGTCTCTGAAGCTGGCCCCCCTGCAGAGCCATGCCGACAGAGACCTTTGTCTGGGCAGAGAAATATGGAAAGCCAGCTGAACTGAAAGTCAGCCTTTGCTTCAGTGCAAGCAATCACACTAATCTTTTAATGCACAGACAAAGCAAATGCCAAACTAATGAAACACCAGCTTAGGCGCTCAAAGGGGAAAATTTCAGGCTGAACATAGTCAAGGGAAAGAAGTTGCAAGAAGTTAACAAAAGTCAAAGTGAGAATATTTTTCCTCAAAAAAAAAAAAAAAAGAAAAAAGGTGCTAGACAACCACAAATACCATGATTCAAGGAAGACTGCTGTTTTAAAAAGCCTGGGGACAAAAGACTAGTATAAGCGATGCAAGACATGTAATCTTCATGAAAAGAAGGAAAAGTAAGGAGGGATTTGATGCAAATCAGTTGTATCATTCCTAGTTTATATTCATTGGGAAGGGAGAGGGCCTCAAAGAATTCAACATCCAGATGACTTCACGAGAGCTTAAAGACTCCTTGCCATAGCAATGCTTTTTCTGGTATGCCAAGAATAATGCAGAGATTAATTATTTGATCCGCATTTGGGAACAGGCATTGCCTTCTACTTTACCTCCTCATGGCCGACATCCCTGGGAATAGCCACTGGGCTCTATTTCTTTTGCATTCTCCAAAGAACAGTCACGGGTTTTCTACCTACTTTGGGGCCATTCCCCCCCTCTCCCCCCAACCAACACGCAATATCTTCTCAGGAACCAAGCTCACTTTCAGCATTGCAGCCCCACCATCCCAAACCTGGTACACCACATATAAACACTCCCAGTTCGTGCACCCCCAGCAGCCATTTCAGTAAAGTCCACAGAGAAACCCCCTCCCAGCACTGACAGCTCTGAGGTATGTCTCAAACCTTTAGTAACCCTTTGGGTGAAAAACCCACCTCCCAGCAGATCCTTGCTGTCTCTATCAAAAACTCTTAAAGGTCTCCACCACAAAGGTGCCTTCTCTGGCCATAGCAGCTCCCAGTTAAGAAACCTCTGAAGTTCTTTGGATTTATTTTCCTCAGTCTATTTAATGGAGAAAAAATAGCTGGCAGGTTCTCCCAACAATCTCCTATCCTAGTCCTTGTAATCAGCAAGTCATCCTTTCTTCCCCTCCACTCTCTCAGAAAGGTCAACAGGCAAGCCTGCTCCAGCTCCACATTCCCCTAAAACTCTTGCAGCTCTTCAGTGATCTCTTATCTGCTGATAGAGATCTCCCACTGCTTCCTCCTTGGCTTATTAACAAGCTAACAGTGATGGATTTCATTCTCATGGTTGAGTTCTCCAGAGACCTAAAGAGGGTCTGCCTAATGCCTCTCACGCTCGGAGCACACCCAAACCCAGCTA
>NW_009607916.1:2162-11272 GCF_000690535.1 Cariama cristata
TCCATGTCAATGGTCAGCCCACACCAAAGTTCCCCTCTAAGGAGTTACCTGATCAGGTTTTTCTCCTCTGCATAGAAGCCTACCTTCCCAAAAGTGGAAAGACATTCATATCTTGGAGAAAACAACTTTTCTAGCTGATTTTGACTCGATTTGATAATGGTTTTGAAAGCTATTGAGGTATAAGGGAGAGAGACAGCTTAAGCACATCTTTTATTTCCTTAGAAAACCAGGCTAAAGGAAGCATTTAAGTCATGTTGAAAACCTTTCCATCCCAAGTAGTAGTGTTAAATGGAAACTACTAAAGTCAGGTAAGTTAGGAATCTTTCACAAAGAATCCTCTGTTCAGAGGGGCTCTTGAAAAGCCTTTGAACAAAGGTAGTCCCAAGATAACGGGAAGACACCTTACATATTTGATACAGTTCAATGTTTGATAGCCTCTCAGAATCGCTCCCGGACAAACTGCAGTAGTCAGGATGAAACCAAATTAAGAAATATTTAAAGGATGGTAATATTTATTGACATTAATTACGTGGGGTTTATTACGATAACTTTTTTTTTTTATAAGTTTTTATTTATAAGTTTGATTAGGAGATCTCATGTTGCCCTGAGCACCAAAGGTCTGGGAAGCATAACACAGTCAGGTATCACCATTTCAGGGACTATTATGTTACAATACTAATGCTAACATAAGGCATAGAACAAACTTAAATTGGTTAATCAACAGGTCTTGAAGTTTAATTATCAATAAGAAATCGGCATTCGGAGGGGATACGTCCAGAGTATCTTGTGGGATGAACCTGGTTTACGATAATTAAAACTAAGTTATGATTAAGTTTGCAGATAACGGAAACCCTTGGAGAAGGCTAAATAGCAAAACCAGTTTCGAGGAGATCAGGCTGGTAGACAGAGGCATGTTCAAGTACAGCCAGATGACGCCAGAACTAGGAAAACAGACCATTCTCTCAAAATGAGACTGTCCTAGCCACCGTAACAAAAGAAGCAGCAGGTGTCAACTATCAGCCAAAACCAAGTTCTCTGTAAAACTCCCTAGCTAAAAAAGTTTCCAGTCATTTCATACCTCAGGACAATGAGGAGACAGTCCTGTTGTGTTTGGTGTTTTGTTGTTGTGTTTTTTTTCAATCTTGAGTCATTCAAGTCAATTGAGTCCATTCCCTTGTCCCAGGGAAGCCATGCATAAGACTGGCAAGGTTTGGAGAAGAACTCTATGAATTATTGAGACCCCCAGAAAACGTGCTGGAGACTACTGATGTTAAATGGTCTCCCTGATCAGAGCACACATTGATGGGAAGAAGAGACAAAGAGTGTGCAGAGGATTCTCTCGATACAAGGCAGCAAAAGCCATCAGCTGGAAGTTTGGTGGAGGAAAATGCAAGACTAGGAAAAATATGTATTGATGACATTTGAACAGAGGTAAGAAAACCCACACCAGCGCAAGTCATCTGAAAGCTATGCTTTGTTTTCCACTGTTTAGCATCTACAACATGCTCTAGCATAACCTCAAGACACACGTTTGACAATATCCAGTCAGACTGAGCTCTCCAGGCTATGTAAAAGAGGTGCCTGTGCCGGAAAATGGTAACTACAGATATTCCCAGAATACACGGTGTGAATTGTAAAGAGAGCTTGGACATAAATCCTGGGCTGGACTCCATGCTGCAACAGCCGATTCCCTTGCATGCAACTAGCCTTCACTAGACAGAAAATAATTTTAAGTTTCAGCCACCCTTTAGCAGGGGGAAACTCACCAAAACACCGGTTCACTGAAGGAAGGCCTTGTACATTCATCACAAACTACTCGGTGTGTAATCTATCCAGCTTAAAACGTGTCTAGAGAGGGACAAAGCTCTGCACAGTAAAGCATTTCCTACAAGCCCAGTTGAGCTGGACAACTGCGAGGCGCTTCGATCGGTGCGGCTGCCTCCTCTCCTGCTTTCCAACCTTTTATTAGAGCCAGGGTGACAGATCAGGGAAACCCATCACGTTGATGGGACTTCAGCTTGTGAGCTTTAATACCACCTTTTTAACTCACGGATTCCACTGTGGCTCTAGTCCGCTTCCTCTGAAGTGTAAAACCAATCCATACAAGATAACGCTGTGCCATAGTTAAATAATCCCACCCTTTGATGCTTACATTCAAGTAGGAATATTCTTAGAAAAGAGCTGTCTTTAGCTAAAAAAGAGCCCACCCAATATACTAACAGTCAACTGATCAACAGATAGTGTCTTATCTCTAATTAATGCTGATCTGAAGAGAGACTGCAACTTTTTATAAAGACTCTTGCCAGCTGATTTAGAGATGCAGAAGTGAACGCAAGCAGAACTATTTGCAGGAATGAAGGACGACTACATCAGCTCAAAGAATCAACATTTCAAGAAGAAAGCAAAAGCCCTGGATGTCAGAGAAAAAAAAAAATTAAAAATTTGATCTAAGCCTAATAAATGCACCAAGCTCATGTATTGAAGCAGGGAAGCGTGGGTTAAGGTTTTTGAGCAGTGTCCGAGTCCGGATCTTCCAGGACGCATAGTCCCTGTCTTGCAGATGACTTTGGAAGACCAGGTTGCCACAGGTTCCCAAAAGAATCACCTGTAAAAGAGCATCCCCACAAAAAGTGAGCCCAGGTGTTGGTAGCTGGGCCACAAGGGTCCCACAGCTGTAAAGAAGTAATGGAACACATGCTCTGGAGAAGCACCAGGAATGACAAAGGAACACTTAAAAACAGATTCAGTCCCACGTGCCGGACTTAGCACAACTGACATGAAGCATACAGCAACTAGAATGAAATGTCCAATTGATAATCGGGATAACCTCCACAGGCAATTTGGGGCATATCTCTCATGTCTCTGCCAGACACTGGTTTCCAAAGCTTGCCCATGTTCCTATGAACTATGCAGCAGGTGCACGGAGGCCATTCTTAAAATGCAGCTAGGTTTAAGGTATGCACTGAGCTGGTCACTTTTTTTTTTTTTTTTTTTGAAGAGTACTGAAATGCTGCCTCACTTACAGGCTTGTTGCAAAAATATGAACTCAAAGCCTTCCACGTATCAGAAAGTGACATTAAACATTATTCATTCCAAAATATCCTGTCTCACATTTCAGCACTTCCAGCAGGCACGACCATATTGTCCACATCATCCTAGGACAGAGTTTGTCACAAGCAGAGGAAAATTTATTTGCCCATCTCCCAAGAAGAGCAGATATTAGAGTCTACTTTAAATCACCCACAGCCTCTACACTCCTGAGCAACCCTCGGCGTAATCGTGTCCTGACTTGCTGGAGACATTAGTGACAGGCGCTCTGCACGGGATCAGACCAGATTCCTTACCATCTTCAGAACTCTAACTTAAATGTCCTCCTGCCTTGAAAATCTTTGGTTTAGGGTCAAGAAAAAGAGCAAAGGGAATACAGCAGAGACACTTCTCTTTTTACTTCAGTTCTCTCTCATTATCCTGTTAACACAGCTACACATTTGGTGCTTCGTTGTTCGTCTCCAGAAAGACTACCTACTGTCTCTTCACATAAAGAGCCGATGACACGAAGGAGGTCTATTACTTTAATGACTTACAGAAAAAAGTTACTGCACATGCCCTTCACTACCCAATTTGTATTATGCAAGTTGTCCAGGGCTTGATCATTTCTTTCATCTACAAGCTTGTTTAAAGTGCTCTTATCTCTTCCACTCCATTTTTTTCAAATTCTATTTCAGTAACATTGCCAAAGTTGTCTACTCACAGAAAGCTTAGCAAGTGTTTTTCCTACAAAGCCATGTGCTGTTCAGCCTCTTAATCACATTCATTCATTTGAAGAAGCAGGGATGCGGTTATTCCTGGACACGAGCTACAATATTGTTACATACAGAGACAAAGCTTCTGTATTAACGGAGGACAGTGCATCTTAAAATATCTGTCCCAGCTAACTATATGTATAATTACCATAAATTTGTTACAATGCAAGAGAAATGGGATTTACTTAAATACCTGAGCAAATTATACCTTTTTATTTTTGCACGCAAACAAGGATAGACACACGTTGGCCGCTGTGTGCCAGAGAGGAGTGACGAATTCTGGGCAAGGGCAGCAACTTCTCTCTTGGCTTCAGGAGACTTGCTTGCAATCACCTGTTGCTCTCAAATTCTGTGCTCTCATCCTCCGTTACCGCAAAAACGTCTTTCCTTCCAGGTTGGACTTCTCCCAGATGTGAACAGCAGCCCCACGTCACACTGAGGCTAGAGACCGTGCTAGGTGAATTTAACAGCAGAGCCACGTGTTGTTCCTCCTTTCGGGAAAACAGTCCCCCGTCATCCCTACGCAGCAGGCTGTAGGACAGCAAGATGATGACAGACTATTTCCAAGGGAAGCACACAGTTGCTATTAGTTGACTTGTGCCATGCAAACTGAAAAGCTCAAGGCAAGTTATTCAGTGCCCAGAGCTTTTCAAGTACCTAACAACTATGATTAAAGATGTCAGCAATGCAACAACAAGGTCCGCATCATGAGCGCCGACAGCAGGGCAGCCAGGAGACACCAATAAATACGTACTTGTCATGATCTCTAAATTCAGGATATCTGCTTACTAACAAAACATGCAAGCAGTTAAAAAAAAAATCCAACCAACCAACCAAAGCTGACTGGCAAGAGGGAATAGGAAAACAAGGACACTCAAGACACAGGGTGGCTTCAGGTGGAAGACAGAAAGAGAACCGTGCTTGGGTGCTGCTCTGCCAGACACAAAGTGGTGACTATGGAGCTACACAGCTGTATCCACTTTCAGTCTTCCCAGGGAAAGGCCTGATCCATTCCCTAAAAAATTATTTTCAAAAGTGCTTTGCAAAGAGAAAGATGAAGGAAGAAGCAAGCGTCTTTAGCAGGAGGAACATAAACATGCTCACCCAAGCTCAATTTTTATCTAGACACACAAGTTCAGATGTAAAGAAAAAGCAGCACAGGGTTTTCTTTGACTGTTACTTAGAGCCAGCAGTCCAATCTTACATCTGGAAGCAGGTTACAGATGTCTTGAAATTGAGGGGCATATCCAACATGCCTCAGACAGGACACCTGTCAGGAAGGATTCGGTTGATGAGTTTGAGGTGCTTGCTCTAATTATCTCATCATAGTGACACTCACCATGCAATGCAATCAGCTTCCAGCTAATTGTAAAATATCCCCAATGAATTCAATAAACACACAGAAGCCACGTGAGCCGTTAAAGCCCTCAGGCAGTACAAGCCCACTCCATCTTTGAAGAGCTGGGGGTGGCAAGGCAGGTACTCGAGGGAGAGGCAGAGGTTGGAAAGGTTCCCAGTGGGAAGGGCAGAGCCTTGGCCAAGCCCACCGGGTACCACGGCTCACAGACAAGGATGCAAGAGGGAGGCTTCCCAGGCATACACAATTCCTCAGCACTTTGCTGGGGAGCAGACTGGCTCCCCGCTCACTCCACCGACCCTTACGATTCCTGCTCACAGGCACTCAACTCCATCCTTGGTGGTGGCAGTTCCCCTGAGACAACAAAGTACAGCAGTTCAGACGCAGCAGCAGCTTTTGGGGGAGATCTTACCAAAAAGACAGCAAAGAGAATGAAACCTGAATGACTGTTACCCTGCTTGCCCTGCAAATACATTACAATCCCTACAGACAGATCCCTAAGCCTCGCAGTTTATCATCAGCATCGTGGCTTCTCAGATCCTGACAAGTAAATACACACTTACTCTGATGCCTTTTGCCACCACTAATGCAGAAAGGGCACAAGGATGAGGCGAGTTCTTTTATTACAGTCTTTATACAGTAAGTCAAATTCATCTCTGCGTCAGCAGCTGAAAACTCTGCACCTTTTCCCCTCCCAAGATGGTTTTTGGCTGTATATATTCATTTCTCCATCAAGGCACCTTAAAACCTCACTATTTCATTTTCTATGTAATGCATGTTAAAGTTTCCCACCGAAATTCACTGCTCTCCATCCTCACCGCCGTGGTGTTTTATGGGGCAATTGCTTTGAGATACAGCGTAGAAGAAACAGAAGTTTAGCAAGCGCAGCAAGACACCGAGATTTAGAAAGAATTAAAAAAAATAAAATCTCAACAAGAAAGCTCCTTAGAGGAATGCAATTGATTTTCCAGTCCTTCTAAAAGTCTTTCAGACCAAGCGTTTTAATTAATATTTATCCTGCCTACTTAAATGCAATAATCTGTGCAATGTTAAAACCGTAGTATTCAACAATTGACGCTGTTAATTCTACCCACCACGGCATCTCCCTATTCCAGATGCAAAGTAAAGCACACAGCAGAGAACAGATATATTTTCACCACCTTTCGCATGTACTGAAAAAGCAACAACAGCTGTAATAATGCGCTCAAGCAGATAAACATTACAACACGGGAAAGCTTCCCACGTACAACGCTGCTTTAAAGCGTCAATTTTGTCTTCCCCTCATTTGCAAGAAGTGCCTGCTGTCAGCCTAACTCAACAACTATTTAAGTCGGTGCTTTGCAAAGCGAACAGCTAATAGGCCAGTGAAAAGAGCTCTTAAAAAAAAAAAATCAGCTTGTGATGCTCCATAGCTGAACTGAAGCTGTATAACCCCTGGAAATAAGGAGCTGGCATAAACAGTCAAACATGTTGTCCTCGGAGAGCACTGGCAGATGCCTGGCCATGGCATGTTGACCGCAAAAGACAGAAAAAAAAGAAGTTACATTGCCACGGGAGAAGTTTCAGCGGAGAACCAGCTCATTTGGGAGCTGTTAAGAACTGGAAACATTGACTCCGCTTTCCCCGGCCGCAGCTGGAGGTCAAAACTGGGGAAGGAGGCAGGTTTCCACATAGATGGAGCAAAGCAGACGTGGGGGACAGAAGAGCATAATCACACTTTGTGCATCCAGGGAGACCAAAGCCCTCCAGAGCTGCCAGGAGACATCCAAACAGCCATTCGAGGCAGTAATCCTCATCCCTGACAGCGGTTGCAAAGCAAAAAAAAAAAAAAAAAATCAACCCAGAGCACCAAGGGTCAACCCTTACATTTGATATGAAATGGGAATCAGCCAGAAGTGACCCTTTAGCTGTTCCTTTGAACTCCCTGGGGCAGCCGGAGAAAAACTAAAGAGGGAAGAGCCCTTGCAAGCAGGAGCTGCAAGCTCCCAGGCACAGGACCACCGCTCTGCTCCACGAGCTCCTACCTCCTCCCGTACAGCAAGCCCCAAGGGACAGCAGCCCACAGCTCTAGGCTGCAGCATCTTTGGGGCTGCTGGTTAAGGACAGGAGCTTCATCCCACAGGGAGGAAACCTGCTCCTCCATAACATTTCATACAACCTTTGCTTTCTATCTCAGCCAGGTGAGCAATCGAAGCAGTGCTCGACGCTCGGGGCAAAGAGCCATCGCCACCACAGAGAAATAACACGGTTTCTGCCCGGTAAAGGCTTAGGGAGAATGAAGGGTTAAAATCCTCCATCGCTGCGCAGCTTTCAGTGTCACCTCTATTTTTGCAGCAAGCCCATCTTCAGGAAAGCCCTGCCTGGCGCAAATTCAATTACCCTACACCAGGAGGTGGTCATCACTTGGGGGAAGGAAAAACCCACAAACCTTCTTCAAGCTTCAAACTACAGAGCATTAGAAATGGAATAATCCTGATATGTATCAGGGGGCCCTATTAAGATCATTATTTGCTGTCAGAAAGTCTTCAGGCAGCATGCAGCCTGTTCTAAATATAGATCCATTTAAAGCTTTTCCAGGGGAAGAAAAAAAAAAATGAGGAAAAAAAACCCTAAGTAACTTAGAATGAGGAATGGCATGAAGACAGAGCCACAGCAGCATATACAGACTCCATCAAGGTGATTTTTACAATTAAAAAAAAAAAATAAAATCTTTGCACCTACATGCACGCACTCCTTGGGGAGAAGATTTTCAGCAGAGCGCTACATCTCCAATGCTTTACTGCATTTGGCGTTGCAACACCAGCAGCGATTCCCCCTCCCTGTTCTGGGAGATGCCTGTCAAATCCCCCTCCTAGGAGAGAACCTGCCTTGTTAGGGGCTCTGCAGATAACGAGCACAGAAGGGCTTCTGACTTACACCGCGATCAAAACCAGTTTCCTGGCTTCATACACTCCCTACCAAGATCTCTGCACCACTGCGGTTCCCAAAAGCTGGGTGTCTACCTGTTGCGACTGAAGTCAGCGGGAGCGTAAATCTTGTGGGCTGCCCTTGTAAGCAGTTGTTACAGGGAAAGGAGAGCAGATCGCTGGCAGGGAAGTTAGGAACGGTATCGGCAAACATCGCCGGAAAGCCTCAGTCCCTGCTCTGGACTTCGGTGCTTTTTCAGAGCTGTGGCATAGCCAGGGGCATTGCTGCGTGCGCAGCAAGGCTGAAGATGTGCAACAGAGAACAGCCCCTTCCACCCACAGTGAACACCTTTCTCTCCTTGGGTAGCTGCAAGAGCCACAAGTTTGGGTCTCCAGAGCCTTGCCCTCCCTTCCTGGGACAGAGCCAGCCCGCTCATCCAGCCCGAGCGCAGCCAAATTCAGTGTCGCTTATGCTGCTGAAAAGCATTGAGCCGGCTCCGACATGCTGATGCTGAAGGACGAGTCTCATGTTTCAGACCCAGAAGAGAGACTACCCCACGGACGACACGCTGCAAAGCCAGGGGCACCCCCCGATGTCCTTCGGACCTGCAGGGCCCCCTGCCCATCCTTTCAGGCTGGAAATGCCTGTTCGGGATGAGAGCTGGCACAGGCTCCGCTGACTTCGTGGACGCTGGCATCTGGGCTTGGAGAAGAAATCGATGGGGTCCCCAGCCCCCCCAGCAGCCACAGTCTGTCCCAGCTCTTCTTGTTTGAAGAGGCTGGTGTCTGCGGGTGGAGAACTCCCATCGGCCTGCTTAAGCACAAGTAGTTAAAAGTGGCAGAGCCCCAGAAAGGAAGGCTTATATCCTTTTCAAAACTCCCGTTTGCTTTAATATTTACTCCGGGGGATACTGTCATTTATGCACATAATCCCCTTGGGAATCCTGAAGCCCTGGCTTGTCAATAAATCCCCGGGGCTGGTTATAAAACGCAGAAGGGCTTTTGATCATGGAGCAAATGCCAGCGTGCAGTGGTGGGTTTTGC
>NW_009607916.1:11343-17266 GCF_000690535.1 Cariama cristata
CTTTTCCCCCCCGCCTCACTAAACTGAAGGTGTAGAGGGAAACGGCCTCTCCGCATCGGGGTGCGGAGAACAACTCCTGCACTCCCGAGACCTGCTGCAGAGGAAGGTGTCATCTGCAGCGCTTACCTCTTACAGCATCCCAGGTGAGAGCAAGCCCAGAGGGCAGTTCTCTTTCTTTACATGGTATTATAACGTAAATATAACTACTCTGTCCACAGGCAAGACCAAAGGGCAGATAGAGAAGGGGTTGTTTGGCGTATATGCTTCCACAGACAGCATGGGTATGAGCATCCTTTCGAGAACAGCCACTTTGTAAGCCAATTAAACTAAACCAAATAAAAAGCTACTCTGATTCCAAAAGAGTGGCTTTAATCATGTTTAGTTTCTCAAATTAATCCAGATTAATTTCTACTGCATACATAAGATACAGTATTCTTACGTCAATATATTGCCCCAGCTAGTAAAAAGATCTTTATTAACATGTCCACGGTAAAGCTCATTCTTTTCCTGCATCCACATAACGGTTTAAGCCTTTCCTGGGTGTCAGGAACTTGCAGCCAGGCTGTAACTGGGCTCCAACCCCTTCCATACTAAACATCCACCCAACTCAGAGAGACACCAGGTCCTTCCCCTGCATAACCACCTGCTGTTTATTATCAAATCACATAAAATCAGCTGGTGGTCCAGCAGCCACCTCTCTCGCCTACCCATCTCTTGCAGGGGGCTTATTCTTTTGCTTTTAAAAAAACCACGTACCCGCTCTGAAGTGAGCCAGCTTGCCTGCCTTCGGGCTAGCAGAGCACTTGGTGTGAAGTTCACTCAGAGCTCTACCCCAAGTAGAAAAGTAAGGAAAAAAAAAAGAAAAAAATATATCCATTTGACCCAACATCAAACAGAAGTTTAGCAGCAGACCAAGCCACTTCACAGCCACCTGTGAGGCTGGCTCCAGCGCAGGACGGATTTGCAGCAGGATTAGCGATGCTCTATAGGGCTGCAGGAAAACAGAGGCAGCTCCCGATTCTCCCGAGAGGGACAAACAATTCTAATTTCGAAGCTGCTTTTTAATACAGTTGGGTTTTCTCCTGCTTTTTAGAAGTCGGTTTTGAAACTAAATGAAAGCTTTGAAGCAGCACTGCATCTTAATCGGCCTTGCACGTGCACAGGCAGCTGCTCACTGCCAGACTATAGCTGCTTTTGGGAGCTGCTCAGAAATATGTATATACCCTTGTCTACAAAAGATTGTTAAAGCTGCCTTAAGTGCTTTTGGTTTGGGGTTTTTTTTTTCCCCCATTTGACACAACTGACTCCACCAGTCAAAGAACATCCTCTCCATTACAATCAATCTCCCTAAAGGAGAATAAAACCACTGGATCAAAAATAAAGACAGGCACTAAGCCACTTGCAGAGAAAACCCAAGTAGCTTTGTGGCAGAGACAAAACCAAAGCAATACAAAGCTCAGTCCGGTTCCCTCCCTCAAGGAGAGTCATAACCAACTGGATCCCTTCACCCGTCTTAGGAGAAGCGTTACAGCCATACATCCCGTACCCAATTCAAGGAACAGTAATACCGCATCTCCCAGGCGAGGGTCAGTGTGAAGGGAGGACAACGCAGTTAGTAAAGACCCTGGTTTTGGTCTGCCAGCAGCAACAGAGGAGAGGTGGTGCAAAGCTCCCCGGAGAGTAGTCAAAGCTGCCTAGAACAGGATGAAACCGATTTCCTCTTTAACGAGCTGCTCCGTTCCCAAGAGCTGTGACACTTTTTTTTTTCCCCCTTGCATTAGCTGCACTAACAAAAAATCAGCTCCCCAAGGAAACCAAGGTCTTTCCAGAGTACAGGCATGGCAGAGGAGCTCGGACAAGCCACGATACCTGCATTGCACCCTGCAAGGATCAACCTGCCTCCATCCCCTGTCCTGCGCGAGCTCAGCCTTCACACTCCTTGTTTCCCAGGACAGCCAGGGCTACTTGTGCCTCGGCAGTGATTTACACCGCCGCCGTGGAAATTCAGAGAGCAATAACTGATTACCAAAGTAATTTGGAGTACCAAAGGATTCTGCTCTGTAGCTCTGGCAGGGGTGTCCGTGCTTTCCTCAGCGTGGCTGCAGAGGTGTGGGACAGGCTGCTCAGGACACTAGCCATCTCATAGGAAGGACTTGATGCTCCCAAGTTTTTCCCAAAAATGTTCAGTTTGCTTTCCAGAGCAGAAGCAGCAGCTTTTGCATCCCAGCCTTTTCCCTTGCTCCCAACACCGAAGGGAAAGGCCAAGGCTCAGCTCTACAAAACTATACAAAGAATCCATCGTTGGAGATGTTTTCTCCTACTTTCTTACAGACTAGAAAAACAACAGTGACATATTAAAGACTTGCACAAATCTTTCTGGAAACTCAGTGGCAGAGAGGAACCCTCCCAGCACACCACTTCAGCCCTAGACCCCCCTTTCCCCCCATCAAACTGATCACTCCCAGGAACTCAGGTTCGCAGCAATGATGGATTTGCCTTTTTCAGGACCAACATCCTGAATTTTGTGCTGCCAGTTCACAGAGGGCAATTTGTTGATGCAGAGGCTGCACTTCTGCGCAGCCACCATTTAAGGGCAGGGTTTGGGATGCAGAAGTCACCCCAGAGCTTCACAAAGGATGAAAACACTGAGGGAGCGACCTCAAGCAGCCCCGAGAAGTAGAAGACTTCTATCAGCACAGAGACTTAGGGCAGAGCAGGGGCACCTCATGCTGACCTACACCAGAAACCACTGGCTGCTTCTACTTTTCAAAAGAAATAGAAACTTCAGCATCTCAGGCAAAGATATTTGATTGCAAAGCAGGTATTAGCTGAACCGAAGCAAGAAAGCCAAGACGGGGCTCTGAGCCCAGGGAGCCCAGCTACAACATATTGCATGGCGAAGAGAAGCTGCTCTGACAGACAAACCAGAACAAAGAGGATTTCTCATCACAGATGACAGCTATGAGAAAGCCTGGGCTGCAGCCCACTGTTCTTCCATCTCCATTTACTAAGCACATCCCACCATTCATCTGGCCAAAGCATTTCCAGTAACGCTCTGGAGTCAGCATTCCTGGTAACTCAGCATCCATCGCGGAGGCGGCGGGCGAAGGGACGGCACCACAGGCTAGGGATTCTGCAACGGAGAGCAGAGCAACTAGAGCTCTGCTCAGAGAGGGACAGGGAACAAGGGACTCTGCTACTCCCCGAGATGGGTACAAGAAACAAAATAAACAGAGAATATGCCCTGGGGTAATATGGGAAGGCTGGCTCTGTGGTTTGTACTCAAATCAGAAGCAAGACTCAGTCTGTCAATGGATTGTTTGAGCAAAAGGACTGTCACTCGGCTGCATTATCCACAGCAGACACTGTGCTGCTAGCGCTGCAGCTTAGGACACGTCCCCCCCATTCTGCACAAGCAACCCTATGGTTCCATAGGTCTCCTGAAGGATCCTGGCACACAGTTGCTCAAAGGAGCTGCTGAGAAGTCTGGTTTTTAGCCCCAGTCCTCTGGAAGCAGCTGTCAGCAAGTAAGATAATCCAGGGGACAGCATTTACATTAGACTGAGGTTGAGTGCTCATACAGGCAGAAGGGTGATGGCTGGCTACGCAGCCATTTCTCAGCAGGGTGGTGGGGAGAAGGGGAGAAGTCTGGCTGGAGATCTGGGCAGGACCAAACCCAAATCTGTATCCAAACCTGGCAGAGTTAAACTGAAGAAGAAAAGGACATTTGTATTTTTGGTTCCTGACATCAAGGTCTGGAAGGGACCACATGATGCTACCCGGCACCTACCTGCCCCACAGCAGGATCCCTTCCACTTCAATATTCTTGGTAAGCGTTTCTCCAAAAACAGTTCTCACAAAGCCTTCACTGCAGCGTTGGCATGATATCCCCAGGAGTTGTTCCGGCACCACGCTGTCCTTACCATCCTATTACAGCCCAGTTTTGAACCGCTTTTGGCAGCCTGATCTACGTTGTTGAACCTTTTGGATTCTCTTGCGGTCAGCCTAGCTTAGCTGAAGGCACAGGAGGCTCAGCTAGGCGTGGATGCTGCAGCACGATGAGCGCCGTGACAAGATACCACCACACTCCGTGCGCAGGGACCGTTCACACCTACTCACAAGCAGGTTTCCATTGTCCGGTCACTGAAATCTGGATGACTATCCATTTCATCACCTTCATCTCACTCACAAAAACCTCAAGAAAAAAAAAAAACACACCAAAAAAAAACACAAACCAAAAAAACCCCAAACACACCAACTTTTAAGATCCCCTTGAAAACAACCCAGCAGTTTAAGAAGTTCCTTTTGGTCCCGTTTGTTAACAGGACTGACACTAGAGATCCACCTTGCTATACAAGCCCACAAAGACTTACAACTACAATCTCCATCTCCAACACAGAAGAAACTATTTCCCAGCAGACAAGCATATCTGATTCCACTTCAATTAAAAAAACCCCAAAACTTCTCTTGCCCATCTCCCAACAGGCCCAACGTTTTGGGGTTTTTTTCTCTTGCCCATCTCCCAACAGGCCCAACGCCGATCCATACACACACCAAGCTTTCCAAGCAAACGTAGTAGTTGTTTAGAGGAAGAACTAGGACAGATTTCCCTCCCAAAGAGCTCAGACATCACCATAACTTTAGAACAGACGTGCATATGGCAGCTGTTGCTCATGAACTGTTTGCAAACTAACGTACTCAAGGCCATCATACAGGTACATACGATACACACCAACCAACTCTTTTTCACTGGTATTGTCTTAATTGAAGAAGTCTATAGATGCGTAGAGCAGTATAAGGTTTAAAGCAAAATGCTACCTAATTAGCTAGGCACAGGGAAGAGATCAGGTGATCCAAGAAATCCTTAAGTATACTCTTCGTGGTGAACACAAGAGTCAAAGGTTTGAGAAGCAAGCAGCAGCTCAAGTTCAAAGCCCCCTGCGAGTCATTTGTGACTGGAGTGTAAATGATACTAAGCTCTATTTCTGAGGCAAGTCCCAGAGCTAGTACAGATGACATTCAACTCATCCTTCGAGTAAGAGAGTCTAACATCACATTTTAAAACCCCCAAAACATGAGATGACTGAATATTTTCTAATACTTGTACACAATAAAATTTATGAAACAGATAAATGAAGATGGATGGCTTTTGTTACAAGTCATGGCTTTTGCCTTTGTTAAATTTAATTGCTTCCCCTGTGGCTTTAAATCAAGGGCAGATTCTATTAAAAGTAATTACTTTGCCGTGCAGCTGGCATAGCAAAGTTGCTTGATAAAGGTTAATCTACTAAGTGATGGCAGCTACTAAATGAGGGTGATGATTTCCATTAATAACTTCACGGTAAAGATGATGCTCGAATTTATGCATACGTTGACATGATAGCCACAGCGACAGCTCGAGAGTGTCTCATTGGCTCTTGTACCCAGAAGTCAAGGCCCCAGCTAACCAGTGAATCGGGGCACACAAGACAATCTTTACCATGGGGTCTTGCTGCAGATGCCAAGCTACCTGTTGAGGACAGCCACGGACCAAGTCCTGGCAGCTTGTTTGTTGCCCACATGGTTGCCACTCATGCTTAGCCCCAGGGATGTGCGGACTGGTCCATAGTCTGCCGGGCTAAGAGATTAGTACCTTGCTGCTGGTCCAGTGTAGAAGCAGCATCCCCCATATGATGAGTTCACTCCAAGGCATTTGCTTTTGTGGGTTCACTTTTTCCTCACGGGAATAAGTCAAGTTTCTGCTGAAAGGAAAGCAGGAGGCTCCTAATAATTGTGAGATGAACTGGGACAAAATGCAGGAGGAAGGGGGGAGTTATACTGCTTCCAAAACAAACTCTCATTTTTCTTCCTGTTCTTCCTCCCATTTCATCTCTTCTCCCTACAGAGCAGCAGCCCAGAGACGCAGCACATCCAAATGCTGCAG
>NW_009607917.1:0-6743 GCF_000690535.1 Cariama cristata
TATATAATTAACAAAATAATAAAATTCATATCAAAGTACATTAAAGTGCATTTCATCTTCCCTTCCACATTTCTTTACACACTAAAAACACAGGTATGTTTTTCCAGAGGTGTGGCAGGGAACATAACCTGAAACGCTACAGGAAAACACTCAAGAAAAAGATAACTTTCAGTTCTAGTTCAGGAAAAAAAAAAACAAAACCAAACAACAAAAAGAAAGTTCCCATAGTTTAGGTTTTGAGTTGTTTTGGGTTTGGGACTTTTTGGGTTTTTTTGGGTTAAAAGGTGCCTCTAGGGACAAGCATAGTTTTCCAGATTTTGTAGTAGGAAAAAAAAACACAAAAAAAAGAAGAAAAAAAACCCCTTTTTTGTGGAGGGGGAAGGGAAAGGGGGAGGGACAAGTTAAAAAAAAAACCACAAAAACAAACCCCACACACCGCCCTCTAGGAATTTTCCACCAAAGCTATAATCGCTAAAACACCCCTCACCTCTTTCTTTTTTCCAACCTGAGCGACAACAAAAGTTTCCTGAACTCACTGACACAAAACGTAGTTTGTAATGCCACGGGGCTTCAACAGGTTGTGGCACAGCTGGGTTTTTGCTAGCAAAACCACTCGATTCACCACCGCTCTCCCACCTCCAAACCTCCCTGGATGTGCCTGGCAGCATCTGCGAGGAGATGCATCTCCGGTTAACCCACCAGTGCCCTGCAAGGACATTCCAGAATTTCTAAAATTCAGCACTGCCTGTGCCAAGGAGGGACAGCAGGGTTTGCTGGAGGTCAATAACAATCATAATAAATAAAATAGGAAAAAAAATAATAAACCAACAAACAGGGACAGAGTAACTTCCAAGTTTTCTGGAGTGACTCCACTCCTCCCAAGAGAAAGACCTGGCAGCCCCCAAGAGCTGGCCCAAGCGCCCCATAGACCACATCCCACGGGTACCCGTGAGGGTTAACCATGTGGTCGAGAGCAATAGCATGAACCACAGTCTTGCTAGGATGTCTGACAAGCACATGGCATCACTGAAGACATCAAAAAAGCGAGATCTTTGAGCTGAAGTGGATCCTATTACTATTACCCCTACAGATGAGTATTCAAGGTCACTGCTTCAGTGTTCTTCCTACGGGGTAGGTTACTTTGTCACTCACATGGACAGTGGTCATGAGAGATCGCAATGTAATTTCACTAGAAGAAGCCTGGAAGTGAGCAACCCTGCAAAACGCAGAGACACTGTAATCAGAAATCACCTCTGTAAGGTGTACAGAAAACCTGGATGTCCTTGCTGCCTATCCCGCCACATGGGGCTTCTGCTGGCCACCAACTCAGGGTATTCAAACTAACCCGTGACAAGTTGTTTACTGGTTGACAAAGCAAGGAAGGCCAATTTCCCATGAACTTCTGTCTTCTCCTTAAACACCAAGGGGTTTCCAATGTCCAGGAAAGGTTTGGCTTATATTACATTGCCCTCAAAGCAATAACTGAGTCTTCCTCCTCTACCTATCCATCAATTTTGTCAAAACTTTTTGCAACGCAGTCTTCTGAGTCCATCAAATATAGGTTTAAAAATTGCTAGTGCTACAACCCCACCTGCATGATTATGAAAGTGGCATTTCCTTAGAAAGTCAGGCTACACGTCTCTGCCAGAAGTGTCCTTTTGCATCTCTCCCAACATCGCAAAGCAAGAAGCATCCGCTCACTTTTAGTAACTGCTTAAATTTAGCCCATTTTCAGAAATACCCAACCATCAACTTAATCAGCCTAGAATCAGTGGTGTGAAACTGGGCTCTAGCTGTCCTGAATCAGGTACTAGAAGAAAAAAAAAAAAGGAAACAGAAGACATTTCTTGTATTTAGGCTGTCAACTCAGCATCTGTGTCCCTCCATCTACTAAAAAGCTGATGTCAAAGAGCATTCTGAAGAGCATTTTAGAATTTTTTATTATAAAACATGAGTGTTACTTGTCAAAAAAACAAAACACACATCCATGCCGTTACTGTTACAAAATAAGGTCAGAAAACATCTTCCTATATGAGCAGGAAAGGTCGTTTTCTGGTGCTGGGGTGTGAAAGAATATGATTTAAGCACAAGCAGAAATATGCTATTTCCTTGAAGTAATGTATTTTTATGTTCTTAAGTGGCTTTTAAACTACTTTTAACAGTGTGTTTTTAGTCCAAGAGAACTGCAATTTCAGAGGGACTATGACCAAAGCCTCAACTGTTCAAAACAAAGCGAAAAAAACCCCCATACAATGCTCTGAGGCAACTTCAGAGCAGGAGCACAATTTGCATCATCCGTTGCAAAACTGACACTTCCCAGTCCTCTCCATGACAGCTTTGCACAGGGACTGATGCTTTCCAGACTGAGCCTCTTGCCCATCTTAATTACTGCTCTTGGGGTCTCCAAGCTGACTCCCAAGAAGGGTGGAGAACTTTGTTCCATGGAAACAAGCAGCCAGCTCAGCCAGTTCAGTCAAAATTCAAACAAGTACTGAAGCTTACTGGATAATTAAATCCAAATGCCACTCCCAAGCCTCTCCAGCGAAAGGGGCGTCACAGGCTGCTCGCTCTCTGTTTGGCTTGGTTTGAGTGAGCAGGGGGTGCAGGATGGACGGCTCTCCCCAGGAGAAAATGCCAGGGAATCAATAGGAATCCCATGCCCAAGGGAGATGCAAGATCAGGTTCCCCTGATCTAGCACTGGCAGGACCCAAGTATGCTTCAGCCTTGTGAGAAGGCAGCATCGAGACGACACAGCAAACATCTTCCCAGGTTTTGCCATGGCTCCAAGACGAAACAGCTGCAAGTTGCACAACACCAGTGAAGTATCCGCAGAGCTCAGATGGACTCGGAGACTCATGGAAACCACTGACTTTGTGCAACATGAGCAGGTTCTTGCTCCTGAACAACCTTCTGGCTCAGCTTCACTCCTTCACTGTTTTGTACATATTCACATAAGGTATTGCAGATTGACAGGACGAATTGTACAACGAAACCTGCTTTCTCCCCAGCACAACATGTAAACAGGAGTACTTCTATGATGGCAGACCAGGACAAAAAAACGCTGATCGCACAGACAGCAAAAATGAAATGTAAAAATCAATTGTGTTTAGTGCTGTCCCTTTGTCCCCAGTGTCTCTTTGTCCATCCTCAGCTATTTCCCTTAGTAGGAAACTCATTTCTTTCTTACCTACTTCCTACCAACACCCCAATTTTGTGCTTTTTAAATCAGCTTCCTGTGACAAAGCTCATTCGACCACGCTGCCAGCCCATCTAACCAAGGACCACTTCCAACCAAATATAAGAGAGGTCTAAAAGATATTAATTTCCCAAAGGTTTGGGTGCAGGTGGAAATATCCATAGTCACATAGAGGAGAGGAACACACAGAAGTAGTAAGCCAAGAGCACACCCAAGAAGCAATGACCAGTGGAGCTACAGAGGACATAGGAAGATTGGTTTTTTACTTTTATTAAAGTACACCGATTCATTTTGGCAGGATCTAATACCAAAACCAGAATACCTCCTTCCCTCATCGAGTTTTCAGTTCTGTAAGATGTTAAGACTCATAAGTCCCAGGCACTACCAACGTGAATCTAGGGCATCTGGCACTTGGCAAAATCAACGATGAAATGAAATCAAAAAGCCACAAGATGACACATCTCTCTGCCCTTCAGACACACGTTTCCGGTGCTGCTACATGGCTTTGGTTCCAGCATGCGTGCGGGAGAGAGGAACCTGGAGTTTCAGTCTTAGTACAGCAGGCTCACTGCTGAATGAGAAGGGAAAAAAAAAAAAAAAAAAAGCAAGGGATAAATAGCAAGCCTGAAGGTCAACACGGACCACCCAAAACAATTCAACAGTCAGGAGGGAAAGAAAATGAAGAAGGGACAAAGGAATAATTTAGCTGTGTTCAGATGGTCTAGACAGTGCTGTTATTGTTGGCTTCACTAATAGGTCATTACCAAGAGGCAGCTTACGGTAGTTCCATGAAGCTGCTTCCATCAACACTAAAAAAAAAAAAAAAAAAAAAACCCAGAGCCACAACACCAAAAAAAAAAAAAAAAAAAAAAGCACCAGCTGGATGAAGCACACAGAAAACACAGAAAAGCCTGCAGAAGTAAAACAGAGTCTTATAAAACATGGCAAGTTCTGATTTTGGCCTCTCACACACACCAGGCAGAGCTAGGGCTGGGAAAAGTCAGGGAAAAATCTTGGGTGTTGCAGAAGAGAAGAATATTGTCCTCTGAGTCATTATTGAGCAAGGCTGGAGGGTGTAGCTACAGGTCCGTACATTGTCACATAGACTTCCGCTTGGATCCAACGTAAAACCACAGACATGACCACTTGTGGTCACTAAAGATCCCACTGTGCTTTTTGCGACCGTGATGTTGATAGCCCAATTCAGCCGTCGTGCCCGTGTAAATTCCAGCAGCACCCCCCATCGCTCGTATCCACCTCTCTGGAAGGTGATGCAACCGCTGGGGATATCCCCAGGCAGAGGGAAGAGTTCTGTGAAGGCTGAGAGGGAATGAAGAGAAGATGGCAAGCCTCACAGAAACATTGTCTCCTTCAGCAAAAGCCCTTTCAAAAGGCAAGACTTTGAACACAGAGTGACAAAAATATTGAAATGCAATAAAACACAGTGAAAAGAAATATCGAATCACATGACTATGGCACCGAAAATCTTAACTTTGGCCTGCAAAGGACATTAGCCTTTCATTTTCTCTGTTTTTTTGAAAATATACAATTTTTTGATTAACTGGTATATGACATTTATCATTTACCAAAGAGAACCTCAACTGAAATCCAAGACTCGCCACCTCAGCATCACTCAGTAACCTGCAAAGGGCAGTCCTTGTCCTGATGGACTTCCAGTTAAACTGTCAGATGGAAAGAGACGAGCTGTTTTTTATGTCTCATTTGATGGACAGGAATCTGAGATGGACAAAAGTCTTGCTCAAGACTACACAAGTCTGCAGCCAGAGGTAAATACATTAACATCTACATCACAGTCTTGACCTGGAATCACACAAAACGGCCTCTTTCCAAAAGCTGTCCAGAAAGTGTCGGTTTGAGATAGAATGGTCAGGGTCCGAAGGGACCTCTGGAGATCATCCAGTCCAACTCCCCTGCCAAAGCAGGGTCACCTACAGCAGTTGCACAGGGTCGCGTTCAGGCGGGTTTTGAATATCTCCAGAGAAGGAGACTCCCCAGCCTCTCTGGGCAGCCTCTTCCAGTGCTCTGCCACCCTCACAGTAAAGAATTTTCTCCTCCTATTCAGATGGAACTTTCTGAGTTTCAGTTTGTGCCCGTTGCCCCTTAACCTGTCACTAGGCACCACCCAAAAGAGTCTGGTCCCATCCTCTTGACATCCACCTTTAAGATATTTATAAGTATTGACCAGATTCCCTCTCAGTTTTCTCTTCTCCAGGCCAAACAGATCCAGTTCCCTCAGCCTTTCCTCATCAGGGAGATGCTCCAGTTCCCTCATCACGGTCGTTGCCCTCCGCTGGACTCTCTCCAGTAGTTCCTTGTCTTTCTTGAACTGGGGAGTCCAGAACTGGACCCAGTACTCCAACTGTGACCTCAGCAGGGCAGAGTAGAGGGCGAGGAGAACCTTCCTTGACATGTTGGCCACACTCTTCCTCATGCACCCCAAGACACCATTGGCCGCCTTGGCCACAAGGGCACATTGCTGGCTTGTAATCAACTTCTTGTCCCTCATGACTCCCAGGTCCTTCTCTGCTGAGCTGCTCTCCAGCAGGTCAACCCCCAGCCTGTAGTGGTGCATGGGGTTATTCCTTCCTAGGGGCAGGACCCTACTGCATAAATACTCATACTGTTAAATATTCAGGAGCAGGCTGTCCCCGTGTGTAGAAAGACAAGTCATCAGGGAAAAAGACTGGCCTGGTTAAACAGAGAACTTAGGCTGGAGCTTCGGGAAAAAAAAGAATCTATCATCTCTGGAAGGAAGGTCAGGTGACTTGGGAGGACTACAGGGATGTTGTGAGGTCATGTAGGGAGAAGATTAGAAGGGCCAAAGCTCAACTAGAACTTGATTTGGTCGCTGCAGTTAAAGATAACAAAAAAAGTTTCTATAAATATATTGGCAGTAAAAGGAGAGTCAAGGAGAGTCTCCATCATTTGCTGAATGCAGATGGTAGCTTTGTGTCAGCGGATGGGGTAAAAGCAGAAGTGCTCAACGTCTTCTTTGCCTCAGTCTTCAATATCAAGACAAGTTGTTCTCAGGACACTCAGCCCCCACATTTGGAAGTTAGGGATGGGAAGCTGAGTGAAGCCCCCATAATCCAGGAGAAGACTGTCAGTGATTTGCTGTGCCAATTAGACACTGATAAGTCTATGGGCCCCGATGGGATTCACCCCAGAGTAATGAGGGAACTGGCAAAAGAACTTGCCAAACCATTTGCAATCATCTACCAGCAGTCCTGGTTAACTGGAGAAGTTCCAGAAGACTGGAAGTTAGCAAATGTAACGCCCATCTACAAGAAAGGTCAGAAGGAGGATCCAGGGAACTACAGGCCTGTCAGCCTGACCTCAGTTCCGGGCAAGGTTGTGGAAGAGATCATTCTGAGTGCCATTACACGGCACATGCACGACAATCGGGGGATCAGGGCCAGCCAACATGGATTTATGAAAAGAAGGTCATGCTTGACCAATCTGATCTGCTTCTATGACAAAGTGACCCACTTAGTAAATGAGGGAAAGGCTGTGAATGTTGTCTAT
>NW_009607918.1:0-271 GCF_000690535.1 Cariama cristata
CAGCATTTTGGTTTTTTTGCTTAAGGTTAGGAATTTCTTCAACTGTAACTTGCCAAACCCTTTTTGTTCTACTTTGAAGAATGACTGAATACTTTTGATAAGAGTAAGATAATGTGGTGGTTCAGTACTCCTGGAAAGAATGTATTCCTATTCCCATCTGTACACTTTTATTACTTCCCTTGTACCATCTCTGACACTTGCCTGACCCGTTTGTGGAGCCAGTTCAGGTTACTGGAGGGTTTCTGTTGACGCTGCGAAGCATCCAGGGAGT
>NW_009607918.1:377-786 GCF_000690535.1 Cariama cristata
GCTGGGTTTGTAGAACTGAGCTGTATCCCACAACCCTAGCCTTTTGAACCTTCTCTGTTTTCTTCCAATGCCCCCATTTGCTCCCTGCTTTGATTTCTTGCTGTTCCCTTTGCTGCTCTCAAATGGTTTGCTAGTCTAGGCTTTTGATGGTTGGTTTACCTAGAACCCTCCTAAAAGCTAATTTCTGCCGTGTTACCTATGAAGAGGATGAAAGAAGGGATATAATCTTTGCCAAACTGAGACGTGTGCTATTCTTAGGAGTAACAACAGGCTTCATGCTTTTTCCTTCTGTTTCTCTCCAGCAGCCTTTCTTATACGAATGACGTGGCAGTGGTGTATATGCCCAGGGTTTCTTTGGCCCTGGTCGCTTGAGAACCTAGGGAAAGCGAATGGAACCAAACTCTTCAGA
>NW_009607918.1:817-15487 GCF_000690535.1 Cariama cristata
CCAAAATCTTCCGAGCCCTGTGCTGACGTTTTCACTAGAACCTCCTTCCCTTCCTTAGAGTTTGGTTTAGCGCAATCGTTATGCTGTTGTTTTCTTGTGAAGGACTTAACAATGGCAGTGCAAGTTTCTCTGCTGCTGTTGTAAATTTACTGTAGCCATGTGACAAAACTCTTTGAGGCTTTGAGTGCCGTATGTTGGCAGTCCTCAATAGCTTTAAGGCCATGGGCATGAGCCCAGCATCCACTCTGGATGGTGGTCACCAAGCGACTGACTTCCCAGTGATAATAGCTTTCGATTGGAATTCACTTGACCCACAATTGAACCAGTGACCTAGAGGTGAAGGGCTCAGGCATTGTATCAAATTACTAATCATCCAAACCATCTACATCTTTCAAGCTGTTGATTATAGAAGCTGTTCAGTTTCTTGAGGTATCTTCTGTGCCATGTGTAGATAATTGGGAATGTTGTGCTAAACTATGGAGCTTGCTGGCTGACCCTGCTTGGTCATAATTATGAGATATAGTCTGTCACTATCGAGACACATCAAAAGAACGTCATTTAACCTGTTAATCTGGATGCATCTGCAGATGCCTCGTAATAAAGGTAATGGTACATTGGTGCCTTTTATCAAGTAATGTGAAAATTTTGGGTGTACCTGAGAATTTGAACAGTCTCTGTAGTCTTTGTGCATTAGAGGGTCTCATGAAATGGAATGACTTAATTTCTAACCTTGTCTTAATATATATGGGTTTAGTCTAATTTTACAGGAATCCCTGTGTTCTTACCTGTAACTGCTACCTTAAAAGGTCAATGTTTTATGAATAATATTATGATTATTAATGTGTATCATTATCCATATCACCAAATAGGATGCAAGACTCAAATTTTTGTCTTCTACAGATGTATAAACCTAAAGGAACTCTGCTGGCTTCCGTTGAAGTTTGCAGTGATTTAGCAGATTCTGTCTTTCTTTGCAGGGCATATTTAAATAAATTCCGTTATTGCAGTGTTTATATCTGGTGCTAGAAGGGATAGAGAACACGGGAGTAGTATTTCTTTGTCATAGTCATGCATGCTGATCTAATATTTTTGCTTTCTGTCTTTCTAATGTTTATGCAGTATTTAACTTGACCAACAATGTGGATTTGGAGAACACCAAAAGGAAAATGGAGTTGTACCAGAAGGATAACAAAGAAGTAATTCAGAAAAATAAGATAAAACTGGTTAGTTAACTTCTCCTGTCCCCTGCAATTTTTATTCATTAGTTAAAGAATTAAAGGATTTTTTTTGAAGTGAAGTACTTTCTGTAATGTCTTAAAAACAAGTCAAAGCTGCAGACCTCACTTTGTATTCAAGAACTGTAATATGCTCATGTTCTATGATACTGATATTTAGTGCTGTGTAAAGAGGTTAAATTGATAACTGAAATGTAGTTATGCTTTATTTTGGGAAGAACTTGAAAAGAGGGACAGGCTGTAAAGTCTGTATCTAATACATCACCACTGCATGCGTGCTGGCAGTGTCATTGGACAATGTCCAGGAGAGACTAAGTTCATTCCTATACCAGGACAATCATTCCTTTCTCGTCCGAAGGAAAAAAAGGAATCCAGACGCAGACATTATGAAGCTCCCAGGAGAGAGTTGTAAAATTGCGGGAAAGCACAGATCTGGTTTATGCAAAATTTAAAATGAAAGATGTTGAAACAAACATTAAAACTTTTGTTCAAGAGCTGATAACAGTAACATCAGGAGTATTGTGTACATGATCTGTATGCAAAACACATGGTTCTTTTAAGAGTCATTCATTAAAGTATGGCTCAGATATCGTTTTGTTCTTTAAAAATAAACTTGCAAGCATTTCTTTCTGTAAGAAAAGTTTAATCTGTTAAATATTTTTCAGTATAAAAATACACATTGTTATTGGTTCTTGAAGGAACATGTCTGCCCAGAGTGTGACATAACAAAGTTTTGTGTTTGTATTCCAGTTGCACTAAGGACTTGCTTTCAAATCAGTAGGGGTGAAGTCCTCACTCCCATGAAGTCTGTGGTAAAAACTCCTGGTGATTTCTTTAGCTCTAGGATTTCACAGGAGGGGATTGGAATCTGAAAAATGTTTGTTTGAACCTCTTCCTTTTAAAGGCAAGAAAATTTCCCTAGGGGTCCATCTCTGATGTGTTATCCTGTCTCTGACACTGTGCAATATCCTATACTTCAGAGCTTGAAGAGACCTGCCAAATCTTTGACTACGTGTCTTATTTTACAATGTAGATGCAACCCCTAGGGTCACCATGAGAATAGCATGCTTTGCCTGCAGCCCACCTTCCGTTCATGTACGTGACTCGCAGACAGCCTGTGCACTAGCTGTGTGATCATATCAAGCAGCACAGTAATACTGTGCACCCACCCAAGCCCCCTGGGCATTCTGTTTTCTGTACTGTATGGTCTTGCTGTGCTAGAGGCTGTCTGGTGGAAGCTGGGCAAGCCTGCGTGAATCCAGACTTACTACTGGAGATCTGGAGATGTTTATTTTTTTATTTCTTTTTCAATATTTGAAACATTCAGCATTTCTTTTTCAACAATTGAAACATAATAGACTTGATGCAGTCACTGTTACAAAAACTGCATAATCTTGCTCATAAATTTACCCCTCTCCCAAAAGCTGAAACGGTGCTTTCTAGCTCTTTTTGGCAGGTTTTGGAATGTCTTTACTAATGGTAAAAAGTGTCCTAATTTCTTGCCTAAACCTCTGATGGCCAGTCATTGTCCCTTCATTCTTGGACTGACATAAATTTTTCTGTCCACTGTGATAGTTTGTTTCTGAGGAATATAGATATTCTCTGTCCCTCTTGGTATTTTTGTTACCCTTTGCCTGTTCCAGTTTGAATTTGTGTTTGGTGAGCAGAAGGGACCAGAATTGAATGCAGTGTTGTAGCTGAGATCTTAACAACCTCTCATAAAAGAACACTGTTTTCCCATCTCTACTGGAAATATGTTGATGCGATCCTAAGACTCTTGTTCTCTTGTAGCACTGTCATATGGGAAGTTCAGAATCAGTAGTGGTCAAGCAGTGCATCATGTTTTCTCCTCTTTGATTTCTAACTGATGAATTAATGTCTCCAAATCCTTGGCCATGTAAGTTACTTAGAAGTAGCAGAAGTGAGATCAGTCTTCATGAGTATGTCGTTCTTTCTTACAAATCGAAATACTAAGTTACTGAACCAGTCACCTCAAGATTTGAATAACTGCTTGTTCTGTCAATGCAAGCCATATTTTTGGTCTTTGTAGCCAGTTCCTAGTGACCTTGCTACTCTTGTACTAACCTATCTGTTAGATTTATAGTTTTGATGCAGGACCATGCAGAGAAAAAGTTTAAGTAGATAGGTTTGGCTAAACAGGTGAAGAACTCTTGGCGAAGGGGTCTTGTCATTATAAATAGATTTTTTCTATATATTTATATATACTTTTAATAAATATAAAGCTTTGCAGTCTGAGTGAACTACAGTTTTCTCAAATGTGCCTTCTTCCTTAAATACCTGCTATTCTTCAGTCATAGGGTAACTTGTTACTTCCTGCTTTGTCACTAGATGCTTAATCTCACTTGCTGCTTTGTTCAGTCTTGAAATAGTTTTGTCTGAACTGCTGATATGAATGTGTTTAAGTTTTTTTTGATTGTCCTTTCTTGAATGCAGTGAAACATGATTACACTTCCTGTTTACTTCTTCCAGTTGTTGTCTTGAGTTTATTCCAGGCTTCACCGTGATCATCTTTGTTTCTTTAGATGTTGGGACTGTGTCTAGGTTATCTTTAAGCTTAACACAACCCTTGCTGCCTATTGAACTCGTATCTCTTCTGTTTTACTGTTTTGTTTGGTCTTCCTTTCAGAAAGAATTTGATCTGACTTGTGATAATTCTTCCTTTTTCCTGTAGTCTGATCTGGCTTAGGTTCATATATCAATTTACTTATTTATGACTATAATTTTTCTGGGCTGGCTCTTCAGACTAGGTCTGTCAGCACTTCCCTACAAGTTTTCTTCTGTTTCAGTGCAAATTCCAGGCAGTCTTTAGACATAAACGTGGAAGAGGCTTGGAATGTCTTAAAGATCCTGAGCTCTTCAGTTCTGTTGACTGAACTAACTAAATCCCCTAATTCTCAGAAATAACCTCAATTAGTAACTTGGGGATTTTCTTGTTTGTTTGTTTCCTTTCATTAAATGCAAAGAGAATCCAGTTTCAGTTGGTCATTGGTTGGTGACCAGCTTTTTACCTATGTCGCTGCTAGTTACAAAATGAAAGCAGCTTCTGTTGGTTTGGTGGCAGGTGATGAGATCTGTCAGCTCTTGCATCAAGGAGTAATTGGGCCTGACTGGGACCCATTGGCTTGATCTGCCTGGTAAAGGGATGTTTTTGAGCATACTCTGGCCTTATATCAGATAGCTATGATTTATGATATAACTTTATGATAAGAACAATTTTTACTAAGCTCTTGGCTGCAATGATGTTTTGCAGAAACTACTTTCATCGATAAATCATCCATTTAAGTTTTATAAAATTTTGGTTATCTCTGCGTTTTTACTGAATCTTCCTTTGCTTTAGTATTTTTGGTGGGGAAGATTTGGAAAATGTTTCCTGTACATTTTGTCCTATACCTTCTCACAACAAAACTGACATTCTTTTGATTCCCTCTTTTGTATAAAATTATTTAATCCTTTTATTTTCCCCTGTCTCTGAGCCTTCTTTTTTTTTCACTGTGATTTTTTTTTTTCAAAGACAGATTACTTAGTAGTTTACAGGTTAAAAAAGACTTCTCCAGCAGTAAATCCTGCAACAAAAACTAGTCACTTTGTACTAGTAATCTCTTTCTTTTCATTTTGTGTCACACAATTGTCATCCAGTTTATAGGAAAAAAATTCTTCATTTTCTGGGAATGTGACATTTTTACAGTTCATGCTTAAATATGTTTTAGCTTATAAGCTTCTCTATTAATACTCACAGATTTGTAATTTCTTATTTTTCTTCTACACAACTGATAAGCACACAGTGTACTTTGCACAGAAGATGCAGCTGATGGGGGGGTGATCAAGAACAGTATTGTGGGATTATATTTTCGGTCACCCCACTTACATCACTTGAGAAGTAGGAGGTGTGGGAGCAAAGAGGGGCTCACTTCAGAGTGGAGGTGTAAGGAAAACCCATTGTCATCCTCTAACATTTAAACAGCCA
Organism: Cariama cristata; assembly: GCF_000690535.1. Lineage (NCBI taxonomy): Eukaryota > Metazoa > Chordata > Aves > Cariamiformes > Cariamidae > Cariama > Cariama cristata. The sequence continues at coordinate 6,038 of NW_009607918.1, forward strand.
AGATCCAGATGCTTACTTCCTACTGCAGAGAGTGGCAAGGGAAAAAAGTCTGACTTTGCATTGGACAATAAGAGGAGATAGAATCATCATCCATAATCACCTTAAAATTCTACCTTAAGGTAGAGGTGCTTGGTCTATCCTAGGTCCTTTGGTAGACAGTGGAGCTGTGGGCAAACTCTGTCCACCCAAGGCGGAAGGTTCCTAATTGATTTCTAATTTCCTTTTCAGACACGGGAGCAGGAAGAGCTGGAGGAAGCTTTAGAGGTAGAGCGACAGGAAAACGAACAAAAGCGACTGCTCATACAGAAAGAAGAACAACTACAACAGATGTTAAAAAGAAAGAATAAGCAGGCACTCTTGGATGATCTGGTGAGTAACAAAACCAAAGGCTTTGAATGCTCAGTAGTAGAGCAAACAGCAAGTGCATTGACATTGATCTCTGGCATGGTTAGCTGTGTGGAATTAACTGATCTGCCCCTTTCTGTTTCTCTGTCTTGCATGTCTTGTGTTACTGTTCTCTCACCTGTTACTAATCTCAATGTTCCAAACAAATCTGGTTTTGGTAAGCTAAGGACTGGAGGAAGACTGCATCTGGGATTCGTAGATTTAATTGGACTCATTGTCCAGAATGTCCGGTGCTGGTTAGAAATTAATTCTAGGAAAGCATTCTTGGCCTTTCCAACACAGAATTAACCCTGGATAAGATTCTAGAAAAGAAAAATGCAGAAAGTATTTTGGATATTTGAAGAAGGTTATTTTCCTGGTTCTATCTGTTTTGATTTTTTTTTGCTCATTTCTTTTCCTAGTGAGCATCCATTGAAAGCTCTTTTCCTGCTGCTAAATGACATGTGAAGGTATAGTTCAGAAATTGCTTTAGGGAGTCCAGCCACTCTAGCAGTTTACTTAGTGGTTGACATTTGACTGCATATCTGAAGAAGAGCTAGTATAAAGGTCTAGATTTCTATTTGATTTGTTGACAATATGAAAGCTATAGGCTTTGACTGTGATTGAGGATGGCTTGCATTAGCATAGCTGATACGGTGACTACACCGCCTTGAACCTTGATGTATGATGGGTGAGGTTCTGTCGTGTCTGAGGCAATGTAACTGCCTGCTGGTTTTGCCTTCAGATGATGACAGTTGCATCTGCTTTGGTGCATGGCTGATCATGTAATTTGTGAGGGGGTTAGAGAGGAGTTACTAAGTTGGTTCAGTCATAATGTGAACTCTTAACCACTGTTGGCTTGTTAAGCAGTCCTGAATAGTGGTTGATAATCTGGTGCGTTGAAGCAGAATGGTAATCGGGAGCTACTTCATGGGCTCAGCCACCTCTGCAATGAGGAGATGGTGGAGAACAAGGGACATTAACCTTGAGTTATTTGAGCATTAGTCAACCCTGTTTGAGTCAGAGCACCTAAATGATATGTGGTCCCTTTGTATTCAAAAACTACTAAAAGAAAAAGATTCCTTGCCTTGAGTGTGTCGTGTTCTCTTACTACAAACATTTTGTGTATGAGTTGCTCATTTTGAAGTGAATGAAGCTTGGATTGTGTATAGACAACTGTAGAAAAACTCAGGCTTCTTCTGGAAATCGCATTTATCTTACCTTTTCTGAATTTACTGCTGAGTCTGCATCTGAAATGCAGTGATGATATGCGGGCATAGAGAAGCTCAGTAAATGGGTTATTTAAACAAGATTTGTATCTCTCTTTTTAATACACGTGTGTGTACAGAGATGCATGCACACCTATTCACATGCTCTAACACCCATGAGAACAATCTGTGTGTAACCTTGAAGGAAATCAGTAAAAAGAAGTATGTATGCATGCATACATGTGTGCAGCTATGTCAATGTGGTTTAAAGCTGCTTGGCAGATTTAAATCGGGATTCTCTCCTATTTCGGTTCATCTCACGTTAATATAGCATTAATTCCTGCTTTGTATTCTCAGTTCTTAATCAAGATACAGATGCTTTTCTATTTTTCCTGGAAAAGTAGAGTTCCTCTTTGAACCAGTGTAGAAGGCACTGACATGGAGAGTGCATCGATGTGCAATTTAGGAATTTCAGGACCTCCTGAAGACCTGCCTTTTTCTAAACCAGGAGTCCTGGCAACCTGTCATTGGTTTTGCTGAAAGGAACTGGTGTTTCCTTTTTTTGTAGACAAAAGCAGAGATAAGCAGAAAGGTTCTTTGAAAATCCCTCAAGTCTGTAACTTTGCATCCAACAGTCTCTTTTCACATTAAAGGTAAAAGCACTTACAATCGACCCAATTAGGAACAGTTTGAGTAGTGGATCAATTAATAAAAACTCCACTTGAATTTAATGGCTCAGAATAGGGATTTTGAGCTGGTTTCTAACTTACTTCAATCCTGTTCTAAAATGCAATCTTAAATTACTTACTGGAGACCAGTGGTGGTGTGTTTGATTTTTTTTTTTAATTTATTTTTTTTTACACAACAGTTGGTTTTACTGGAAACCTACTTCACCAGATGGCTTGTGGAAAGAATGGTTATAAATAATCCTTAAAACATGACCAAAATAGGTAGTTTTAACTGTGACTGCATATGTATTACTATTAAAACATATCTTGATATTCTAAAAACAACAGAAAGGTGATTTTTAAAGGCTGAGGAAGGAAACTTGGGCAATTTTAAGTTGCGTGTATGTTTATGAAGGGGCACTGTCAACTTAAATTTGAGCCAAAACTTGTTTTGTAATACTAAAAGTTTGTAAGACCAGCGCTGAAGTGTTTGTATAATGACTTACAAAGTCTCTGGAAAACCAGCAGTTGTTAAACAAATAAACATTTCCTATGGTCTCTGAAATCTGACTAGTGCTGTGCTGCAAATCTGAAAATGAAGCTGACCATAAGTAAAACTTAATTGAGAAATGCAGCAAAAGCCAAGCATAAGCAGTAGCAGTGTAAAGAAACTTCATGGGAAAAAAAAATTTATATCTATAGTTGCTGATACTATGCTAAAACAATAAGGATTAAGTTCTGGCTACAGTGATGCCAGTGGCAAAACTACTGGCTTGGCAGGATTGTAGGCATGGAGGAAGGTGGAACACCAACATTTTACCCGTTGGTTTTGATTCATCTCTTTTGGATGCATCACCTGATGTTGGGAACCTATAACCCACATCACCTGGGTCTTGGTCATTTTTTTTCTAGTTCTCCTCCCTGCCCTCCTCACTGGGCAGCAAGAGAAAAATTTAAGACAAATTTTTTGTGTGGTGCAGGTGGAGATACCGGGTCTTTCCTCTTCCAAGAACAGAATTTTACCTTTGGTGCTTAAATCCTAATGACTAAGGAGACTCACAGTTTCTTACATGTATTATTTATGGTATCATATTGAGTAAAAGTCTCAGTTGTTTACAAAAGTGTATGAGAATACTGTCCCATCTTCAAAGAGTTTACAATTTAGATAGTTGAGAGGCAGGGAAGAAGGCGTAGAAATGTTTGGTATTTAAACATCGTGCAGCAGGCTCTGGTTCTGAGTCAGCTTGGGGAGCGCAGAAAGGGCCGGACCTGGGACTGAGACTCCACAAACCCATCCTTGGCTGGGAGCAGGGAGGGGAAGGCCAGAGTCACTTGCTGGAGAGGTGAGTGAAGCATCGTGGCCTGCTCGGGGTCTGCAGGCTATTGAAAGAGCAATAAGGTGCCTTGCCTAGGCTGATACCTGTTGCCTGTTTTGCCTCCCGGTACTAAATTAGGCAGATTTTGTATTACCTTCATTATAAGTGACCTCTTTTACAATAAAACCTCTCACTTTAAAAACACATCACCTTGTAGTTTAAACTTGTAGTCTCAAATGCATTTTGCGTATTATTGGAAGAGGAGTTTGTGTGTGGCTTTTTTTTTTAACCTTCTAGACTTGGATAATTGGGGCTGAGTAAAATATTAAAGCACTTCCTTTATTTACTGTATAAACCCTTTTACCTGTGTACAGAGGATTATAGATCTACTCTTAGATGTCTTCTGTGTTGTGGGACTTGCACTGTCCTCTTCAAGAGCCCATACTTCCCAGGTATGAGCGAAACGGCGTTGCAGCACATGACAGAGAGGCAGGTTTTCCCTGGGCAGTGGCGTAGCTTGGAGTCAAGCAAAGGGTGAGGTGCCTTAAAGTCACCAAGTGTCCCCACTTTTACCAGAACCTCAAGGTTTGAGACAAATCTTTCAGAAATTTTTGCATATAACTAGCTCTGTTCATACTGTTAGACAGTTTGTTTTCCCGCACAAAAAACTGCTAGTATGGATAAATGCTTACAGGATTGGACCTTTCATGTGTGTTAATAGTTAACAAAAGGGTTATGTGCATATTCAAAGGGACAAACAATCGCAGCAGTGGTGGCTTGCTGGCACAGTGTGGCTTCCCACAGTTGTGTAATTTGGTTACTGGTCATTGTGTGAACTCTTGAGAAGTTGGTACAAAAATTGGCTTCCTTTAGTTACTGTATTAGAAATGCAGTGAATGTTTAAGGAATATGAGAGGACAAAATGAACCAGAGAATGCTTCCCACTCTTCCCTGCTCCCCCAGCATATTAAATCAGGTGATTAAAAGAATTCAACATCCTTAAACTCTGCTGAGAGCTAGCAGCACGTGCTGCTGTGTGGTGGCTGTGGGCATGTACAACACTTTGAAGATGCAGACTGTAAACTAGTGCATTCGTGGTCCAGATTTTCTCCTAGCTGTACAGAAATTAGATGTCTCTTATTATTACAATTTAGGCTTTTAACATCTTCCCTCCTCTCCTCCCAGTTAATCACAGAAATGTGAGTAGGATCCTGTGCCTTAGTTGTTGTATTTGTGACTCTGGACCAGATCTCATCATGTGAGATTTTTCTGCTTTTAGCACTTGCAATGTAGTTATAAGACAAAGGGAGTGTAACAGAAAATAAAGAGGAAAAAGAACTGGAGAGTGATGTGAAAAGTCAGTGTACAACATAACTGTTCTTCATGATCACTGCAGAAGATTTCTCTATGATACCGTAAACAGCAGGGCATCTTGTGGCATTAAAAACTTCCAACTTCTTACGTTGAACTGCATAAGTAAAAAATCACAGTCCAGTTTATTAAAGTTTGTTTTTTTTGAGTAACAAATATGGTTCATAGTTCAGTATTTGCTTGGTTCCATGAAACAGAAGCGTATGTGACATTTGAGGGCCTCAGGAATAAAATACCGTGCTAGAGCATTTCTGGAAGAATCTGTCTGAACTTCTTTCCTGCTCTTGACTTTATGGTCATTCTAACTAGAAAGCCTCAAGGATTTTGATGTGCATGCAGATAGCTGCATTATTTTATTAGAAAAGTACTTGGCCAATAATTTTCTGTCTCTTTTATGAATGCAGTTATATATCTGTATGTTAATAATAATTCTGTTCTGAGAGTTTAAGTAGTTCATTTGCTTAACTATTCATTTTACTACTTTTTGTATATATATATTTTTTTTTTAAATTGGCTGGCTTCCCTAAAAATAAGTTGGTGAAGGAGAAAATAAATATGCTGTTGGTTGCACTTACAATAGTGCCATTGTGCAAAGCAGAGCAAGGATCATTTCCAAACGGCCTCAGGTGAAATCTAATGGGAAACAATTTCAAACTGGTCTGAGTTCATTGGTAGAAAGAATGCGTCTTAGATAAACATCTGATCCAAGTTATACTACTTGGTATTATTCCTTCTCTGATTAAGTTCTAATTTTTTTTTTATTTTAATAAATATAGTTGCATTGGCCAGTTGGAGTAAGGAGTCTGTTATATTGTCTTTAATGTGGATTCTATAAAAACGGCTATTTGCAGGTTACTCTGATTTATGGGGTTGCTGCAGCTTTTTCTTATTACTGAAAATGATCGTTTTCTGTAAACTGTTTCTCATAGAGAGGATACTTAGCATTATGCTGCTCTGCTAGTGATGGCCTTTCAGGCACAGCTTGCAGTTTTGAAGAGTATGCAGTGTTAATTAATATTTGTTTTGGTTTAGCATTCAAATTTGTTTTTCATGTTGACAGGAGAGCTCCAGTCTTCCTGCTTCACTGCTTTTAGCTCAGCATAAGGACAGATCTACTCAGCTAGAAATGCAACTGGAAAAACCCAAACCTGTCAAACCAGTCACGTTTTCCACTGGCATCAAAATGGTAAGACTTGCTTGTTTCTTGTGTGGTTTTTTTCTAATGCCTTTCAAAAGACTGAGGATTTCCTCATACGAAATTTGGAGGTTATTTAAACCCAAGTTGCATATTATATGAAATAGACTGTTCTCTACCAGTTAAGTAAATAATTGGAAATTAATCGAAGAGTTTCATCATTCTGCTAGTTGGAATCTATGAAATATTTTCATTGCATAGTTGACAAAAAAACAAGGTGTACCTCTTACAAAGTTGTGGTGTCCTTGAATTATTTTTGTCTCATTTGTGTACCGATTCTGGAAGTTGAAATTTTGGAAGTACAAGAATAGACTGCCCTTGCTTCAGATTTACTTTAAGCACTGGAATAATCTGTGAGTATGAGACGAACAATTTAGAAAAATGATGCCAAGTGGTTAAGGCTGCTATTTTCATTGCTATTGAACTCTAGGAAGCAATGAGTATTTTTGCAAATGTGTTACTGCTACAGGGACAGCTAAAGATCTGTCAGCATTCCTGTTCTTCATCACAACATAGTACCAGTACACATCAACCTGTGTGTGGAAATGTAAAGTTTGGGGAGTGGTGGTGGTGTTAGGGGTGGGAACGTGAGTTACTGATCTTTTTTTGTGCCTTACTGTTTTCCTGTTTTGTTTTAAATGTCTGCACTTTTTTTAGACTTTTACCATTATCAGTTCTAAAATACAAAGATGTCTTGAAAATAACCAACACTCCCTAGCCTCCTCAACAAACCAAGAAGTCAGCAAAGCAAAAACCTTTGCATCAAACTACCCTCCCATCAATTAATCAAGTCATTTTGTCAGGGATATCTGTGCTGTGTTCGTTATTTCCCAAAGAGTTCACAATGTAAAAGCATTTACAGCTTTTTTTCCCAAAAGTAATGTTAGCTTTTGCAAAGTTGTGCAGATTGTTTTTTGTTTTCCTATAGTATAAACTGTGTCGTCTTCCTTTTTCTTTTAAAATCTAAGAGTCTGGGGCAGACTGGTATGTTTTGTGAGATGTTTTCTGTTTGTGTAGAAAAACTAGTGGACAGAAAATGTTCGTTGTTCTGTTTAAAAAAATATTCTAACTGAATGCCTGTACTTTTTCTTTCTGTTAGTATATATTGTCAGAATTTCTTAAAACTGTTGACCTTCCTTCTGGGAAAAGAAAGAAGATAAGCTTATGCTACATGATGAGGACAATGGAAGTACTTTCTAATGCATTTACAAATGGATATTAAATGCAGTATGTGGTACAGATGTTTCAGATCTGCAGCCCTAAGTAAACTTCATCCAGGAATGGTGGAAGACTTGGATGAGGAGATTTCTAGCATCTTGACATTTAAATTTTAATGTTTGGAATAAGAGGGGATGCTCCAGATAAAACTGATTGTTACTTTATCAGTGTTCAGAAAGTGTGAGTAGATGACTAATTTAATTTCTTCAGTCCCAGACAAACAAACAAAAAACCTCACCCTGACACTGACCTTAGTCCTAGACTAAAAAAAAGAACAACTTCTAAAAAAAAAAAAATTAGGAATAAGTGAAGTTAACAAGACAGTTAAGGATAGGAATATTTGAAGTTGGTGACTGCTATTTATGGAAAATGGATTACATCGAGCAGAACAGATTTTACATGATAAAATTACAGGTTATGTTGAGAAAAATGAATGTTTCCGTATTTTCTTTATAGGGTGCTTGATTCAGTTATTACATGACAGATTTTTAGAATTATAGAGAAATTACATTACACAATAATAACAATATTGAGATTCTACACAATAAATGAATTAACTGGCTAACTTGTAATTTTTAGAGTAGTTGGTTACCACAGCATGGGAATATTTCTGTGGGTGTTCTGCTAGGACGAAGTTCAGTGTTTGGAAGCAGATGTTGAATTTCTATGGATCACATGCAAGCTGGCTATTTACAGGGCTGTTGTGACAAGCTGGCCTCATTTCAATGAAATGTGTTTTAATATGGCTAAATGCAAAATTATAAATAGAAGAGTAAATAACAGGCTCTGTGAAGAGGGTTTGGAAGTTTAGCTTAGCAAGTAAACGAATTTGACCCTTAGCCACAGTGTGTGTGTGGGGGGGCTTTGGGTATGTGAGTAATAGAGCAATAGTTAAGAAAGGACTTTTCCTTCTGAATGCAGTATTCGGAAGACTCATGGACTGAAGAGTTCTGCTGACTGCATTTTGAATGCAAAAATCAGAAAGAATGCAAAGAGGAGCGACAAAGGTCCAGTCAAAGGCAGAAAGATAATCTTTGTACTGCGGTCTGCCTCTAGCTTAAGAGAAGGTTAAGCTATGACTCAATTTACAGTAAGTATCTCCTTAACACAGAACATGCCAAATCTGAACAGGGCAGCCGTAAATGTAGCAAGAACCAGTAACCTCAGTTAAACAAATGGGATCTAAATAGGAACTGAAGGAAGAAATAGGACCTAAAGTTTCACAATATTCCACTGATTAATTGCCCTCACTGTTAAAATTGACTTTGGAATGCAAAGAGAAATCTCTAATTCTTGATGTTTTCAGATTAGGTCTGGGGTGCATCTTGGAGAGTTACCGTAGTCAAATGCAAATTGTTCAACTGAAAACAGTGTTAGTTTTGTAAAATGTAATACTGCTGTAAAACTTAATGATTTGGTGTGGTGGTTGATCCATGACAGTGTATTCTAGTGACAGCGTAAAGTGAATTCCCACCTGGGCACTCACCTTATGACATGCTTATTTTGCGGGTTGAGTTTTTTTTTCTAAAAATGTGAGATGCTCAGTCCATTTGTTTTGCATAGGTGTACACTTGAAACAGGTAAAGCTTTTGTTGCGCTGCCCTTCAAGGGCAGCACTCTCTATAGTTGCTTTAGCTTTGTTTTTTGCTAAGCCATGGGGTTCACACCACTTACAGTGGTGGGGGCAGCTCTAGGGGAATACCGAGAATTTCTTAAAAAATTACAATTCTGATTAATGCTCTGTTTGGCTCAACAGTTCTGCAAATTAAGTATGATTTCTGTGAAAAGTCTGGTTTTTGCTCACTGTTAAAGAGTTTCGGCAGCACGCATTTATTGAATCACTATGTACGTTCTTCCTCTGTGCTTTTATTTTTTCCTAAGAGTTTGTCCAGTGACCTTTTCTGGTGGGTGTTTTCCTTAATTTTATTTCAAAAGAAGACAATCTAGATAGAGCTAGCTGAGATGCTGGCTAATCCGGAGCTTCTGTTTACACAAAGGCTATAAAAATATGCCAGTTGTGGCAATCCATGGTGTGGGTTTGTTTCACCCCCCCCCCCCCCCCCCTCCAATTTACAACGAGGGGGTTTTCC
>NW_009607918.1:15518-21156 GCF_000690535.1 Cariama cristata
CAGTTTAAACAGGAGTGTTTTTCCTGGTATGGTCTAGGTCAGAGATACTCTTCAGCCTGACTGATAATGGGACATGTTTTTCGGTTTCTGAATTGAGGCATGCCCATTCTAGTCTCCTGGGCAATGCTCAAGGAAGTTGGCTCATTTAAGGTGTCAGATTAGTGCTGTGGAGTTCCTATGCTTGCAGGGGGAGGAGGGAGTGTCTTTCTCTTGTAAGCTAAGCAAGAGCATCCCCTATAGCACAAGACAGACAATTAGCTCATGGGGATAGGGTCTCCTTCACTTTTCCTTTTGTTAAATTGTGGGGTTTTTTTTCCTCCTTTCAAGTTGAAGCTGTTTTTTCTTTGCAGTCTGCTCATTAACTTTTAAATTTTATTTCAGTAGATTCTCTCTTCTGTGCATGAAGCATGCCTTCCTAATCGATCGTTTTGATTTAGCTCTGTAAGTGGGTGGAGAAGGAGCTTCAGAGTTTTCGGCTTATCATGCTCATCATATTAAGAAATATGCTTTCAGCATAGCTGACTATTCAGAAGTCTTATTAAATCTTATCTCAGATCAGTGTAAAACTACAAAAGAAACTGCAGCAATCTTAATTGTTGTAGTAATGCTAAAAATATTTCCTGTCAATGCTTGTACTTTAGATTTTAGTAGCCATCAAAAGGAGCAAAGGTTGTTGGAAATCAATGACACTTCTAGGGTTTATCAGGGTGTGCAAAACAATTAAGGTCTGGCAATAGAACCGTTCTTCTGTTTCGTGGTGAATATAGTGACCATTTCTGGTTGGGAGGTGGCTTTAATGTGAAGCTAATTTTGATGTGTAAAAGAGGTGCTCATATGCATTGCACATGAATGGCAGTTTGCAAATGGGGCAGGAATTAATTTCATTGCAGTAATTTAGTTTTCTTTTTCTATGGTGTTTACAGGACTGTAGGAGCCTTTTGGTGCTTGCGTATCTGTGCTTTACATCACCATTGCAGTCAAAAACGCTTGGAAGTGTGAATGTATTTAACTTCTCTTTAATTCATTGAACTGGGAACATGCAAACCTTTGAGTACGCAGCCCAGCTGTTTACATGGTTGTAAAAAATATGAATGCCTTAGACTGACTCAGCTGCATGCTCTCTTCAGCATGCATGCCCTGTCTGTTTTCTGTTCCTTCCAGTTTTATGTTTCTTTGCTCCCTTCCCCCAGCCTCCGAGGAGACTTAGCCTCTAGTGATGGTATTCTTGAAGTAATTTCATGTAGTTAAAAACTTAATTACCTTTAATTGGATTGCCCAAATATGCAGGAAAACAACATAGGTATCCTCTGGCCTGCTACCACTTGGGAGAGTTTACCTTTTTAAATTTTATACCCAAATACCTCCAACTAATATAATACATCATTGACCGTTCAATTTCTATCACGGTTTTTGTTTTATTACTTAATAGCAGTGGGAATATTTATTAATAGAAATATTAGTGTAGAGTTTTGTACATGCTTTGTCATTATCAAGATGGTCGCTGCCCCTCTGAATTTGCAGTTTAAATAGATGTGTCAGGGAGGGAGGAGAACCAGATGCCTGGAAGGGATGTACTCGCCCAGGATTAGACAGCAGAGCTGCGGCGGAAGGAGGAATAGGATCCAGCCCTACTAAATTCCTAACCTCGTGTCTCTTCCGCTGAGCCGGACTCCGTCTCCTGTCAACAGCACCCCTGAAAGGCAGCGAATTAAGAATGAAATACCTGCTTCAGCTTCTGCTTCCCTGTCCAAATCACAGCAGCGATGTTGCGTTTAACTTCCTGTGTGTCTGAATATTACCGGGATTTTATTCCGGTTCTTGTAGTTTCAGGCTATTAGTAGCTGAATGCTGGGGAGAGCAATGTGCAGTCTAAAGCAGCCGGAGCTTGCAGGAGGGAGCAGTCGAATCAATATTTCAGAGGAATGGATCTGTGTCAGACACAGGATGTCTAGGACACTTCAGGAATGCATGTTACCACTAAACTGAGCATAACAAGTGTTATGGAATAGATTTCGTGCAGAGTTACACTTGCAGTACTATCCTAATGGGAAATTACGCTCTTATTTGTTATATGGAGCTATTTCTTTTAAAACATCGACCTCATCAGCTCAGGTCAAATTAACTGTTGTTCATTATTGCCTTTTCCTACAATATTGCTTCCTGTGCAAACAACTGCTCAGCGGCTGCTCCTGTTTTTCAGTCTGTTTCTTTTATAGCTTGTGGAGCAATTATCCAAAATCCTGTTCCAAACGCAAAAGTCTGTCAAAATACCTTTTTAATCAATTGTGCTCCTTCAGAGTTGCTTAGACATATGCCAGGTACTCTGAGGTAAGTGAAGTGCATGTTGCATTACGGTTTAGACTGCAACTTTTCTGCAGCACCTGAGGGTGCTTTGCTGTGTGACTGGGACCCGTTTCAGCCTTCCAGCCTTGCTTTGCCAATTCTTACTGCTCTGGTTTGGTTGGTTTGTTTGCTTGTTTTGGTGTGTGCGTGTGTTTTGTTTTTCTCTTTGTTTTTGTTTTTAAAGTGCTTTTAGTATTTGCCTGAAGTTAATAAATAGATAAATCAACCAAGCCTATTTCCTACCTTCACTGTTAGCTCAGCTGGTCTATCTCCAGGCTGAAACACTTCAGATGGAATTGATTTCTTTGAGATGTATGCCAGTCTTGTTTAATTGATGTTTTGTTTTTAATCTTCATTTGACTCTTACTACGCACATTTCTTTTTTGCAGCTGGGTGGAATACCTGCCTTTTCACAACACTTCATAGTTTAGAATCACAACAAAATCACAGCGCTTCCTTTCAAGAGGAAGTAACGTGTTTAGGCATAGAGATCCTCTCGGAACAGATATATTTGTTTTAGAGAGTAGGCATGTAAAGGTAAAATTTTTAGTGGCACCGAGCATTGTCTAGCCCTCCAGCAGGAGTCTGGCCAAATCTGTCCTACGAGGCTGCGGCATTGCCCTTGCAGCCTTGGTGTCTGTGCACGATGGCTGTATCCCAGCTCAGTGCTCAGACACACCGGGCTGGGTGTCAGTTCCATGCAGCAGAGTCCCATTGCAGAGGACACCTAAACGTGCCGGTGAGAGGGACGTTGCAGGACTTTCCAGCAGGTCTCTGGATGAAGATGCTCAGAGAACCAGCATTCTTGCCAAGCAGCTTCCATGGAGTGGAGATTCACAGGAGGTGCATGTTTGGAGAGCAGGTGCACGTAGCCCTGTAACACCAACCCTGCTAGTGGGATTCTGCAATTGCTAAGCACCTTCTCATGATTCTTAGTAAGAATATATATTGCCTGCTGCTTTAGCTTTGAATTTTTGTCATCAATAACAGTATCTTGTTTTTAACAATGAGCATTGCTTTGATCCACTGAGAAGGATATCTATTTCTGAAAAGAAAAAAGGGAAAAGAAACCGCAGCTGCTGGATCTCCACCATCTCTCACAATACACGGATATGGAATTCAGATATATGAACCAAGGGACACCAAAAGTGCCGAAAGATAGAATTCAGGTTAGGGCTAACATGCTGGATTTAAACAGTGATCTAGAGTCCTGTGATCCACACGCTGCTCACTTAGATCTCGTAGGATTATATATAGAATACGCCTGCAACTTCTGAGCAGCATGATGGAGAATGATTAGCAGTAGTAAATATATGTGTCATACTAAATCTGTAGTCGTCTATTTAAATAAAGATGTTTTGTTAAGAGTCAAGCACATACATGCAGAACTGTGCTTAAAGTTTTTGAACTCTGGTTTTGAAGTGTATGCCAGATTATTTAAGTGATCTATCATCGGAATGCTTCCTGTGCGCTCCAGCCCACAGACTGAAGTCTAAAGCATTTAATTGGGTTCTGGCCTTACTAAATAATTACTATTGTATCAAAGTGCATAATGTTGCAAAGCACATTATGTTGACTTAATTTTTTTCCTAATGTAGGTAAAAAATGGTTTTTGGGAAAAAAGGCAAAGTAAATGATAGTATCTGTTATTTACACCCTCCCACACCCCCCCTTTACCCAAAGCTGGCCTTGGAAAAGGAGACTGATTTTGAAAATGCAGTTCTACGTCTCCCCATATCTCTTTGCAGGATTTCTGCTTGGAATGCCTTAGGAAAGATGCCATAGTCAAAATTAAGCTGTTTGGTGGACAGACATAATCAGAACTGCTTGACCTGATTCTGTTTTATGGTTGGGCTCTCTTATACTGCTCTGTTAGAATAAATATTTGTTCATTTGCTTTAAGGCTCCTGTACATGGCTAAAGCAGCACATGTTTATATATACATATTAATGTAAATACAAATTAGGCCTATAAGTTTGCACAGCTGTAATGACTGGAATTTAGTAAATGAAATAGTGCCAACACTGTTAATTGTACAGGAATGAACAGCAAGACCAATGTACTTGTTAGTAAAGCGGCTGTAGCCAGCAGCGGAGCAGATCTACTTTTTAGCTGTCACTTTTTGAAATGGAACTGCTCTTAGGGTTTTGGGTTTTGGGGGTTTACTTTTTTAATTTTTAAATTTTTTTGTTTGTTTTTTTTAATCTCCTGTTTGATTTATGGAATTGCACAAGGGCTTGCTTGCCTGACTCTTTACCATCAAATTTCAGAAGTACGTCTGTGTGTCACGCAGCGTGTTGTTTTGGTCCCATGAAAAGATGCTGCATAGGATGAAGCTCGTAGGGAGAAGGTTGCCAGAAGGATTCAGCCAGGCTGTTGTTTGCTCTTCTGCCCATATGGGAGCAGGCAGTGGGACAGAGCAGCAGGAGCTTGGCTTTAGGTCCTAATGTAGGATGCCCAAATTCCATCCTAAGCAACAGCCAGACCTGCCACTAGCTATGATAGCACAAAGACACATTGTAAAGCGATCTAAGGAAAATGCCATTTAAAGCAGCCTGAAGATCTTCCTATTTCTGAGTCTTATAGCTCTGAATATGCTATTGCTTGAGTAGGTGTTACTGTGAGCAATAAGGATAGATCTGACTGAAAGAGAGAAGGTGGCTGAGAGGAGAGTCCGAAAAAACAGCTGGCAGGGAAATAAAGAATAATAAAAAATTTCTCAATCATTGTTTGTTTTGGAAAGATTATGCTTTAAGCACATGGAAATACTTTACACATTTGAGAAGTGCTGACTTCCTACATGCCTTGTGAAGGAACAGCAAATCATTCATATAATATAAACACATTTATAGATTGTTCCAATATAACTTTTTTCAGTGCTGCTGTTCTTTTTAACAAGATACAATTTAGTGCGTATATGCTCTTTTGATGCTGTACTTTGGCCAAGGGTTGCAAACATCATAAATGTTAAATACTGGAGTCTGTGCTAAATGAGCACTGCAAAGTTATTGAACCACACTTTTAATGCAAAAAGTTGTTAAATAGTGCTGCTTGATGCACAGTTTAAAAGTAAACACACCAGAAGGTAGTGCTGGGGTGAGACAGAAATAAATAGCTTGTCTAAAAGTGTGAGTATAAGCAGTCTTACATCTTGATAGAGATGATATAAAAAAATGAGAGTGGACAAAGTTCCTCTGTAAGGGTGGAATTTTAAGTCAGGGAAGAAAAATTAATGAAATGAGAAGCTTTGGTGCAAAATTGGAGTGGGTATTTGTGGAGTTGTATAATAGTAGTG
>NW_009607919.1:0-264 GCF_000690535.1 Cariama cristata
CTTTAGGCATATCTTCTGGTGTCATTTTCTGTGATTATTTCAATTTAGCTGGCCGCTTGGAAGCCTGTGCTTCGCTGTAAAAACAGTGTGAAGTCAAAAACCAGTGAAAGCCATGGAGCCTGGAGAAGAGAAGGCTTTGGGGAGACCTTAGAGCAGCCTTCCAGTGCCTAAAGGGGCCTACATGAAAGGTGGGGAGGGACTTTTTACAAGGGCATGGAGTGATAGGACAAGGGGCAATGGCTTTAAACTGACAAAGGGGAGATT
>NW_009607920.1:0-36164 GCF_000690535.1 Cariama cristata
CTTCCCTTGTCCACTGGTGTAGTTACTCTATCATAGAAGACCACGAGGTTCATAAGACAAGGAAGATGATAAGTTCTTCGGTAAGTAAGTACCTTAAATGTTTGGAGTTTTTTGTTTGTGGGTTTTGTCACTCATTTGTAGAGTTGCATTTTCTTCTCTGTCTTGACAGGATCCAGTGACCAGCCAGCTACCATCTTTCTAACTTAGATTTATTTAAGGTCTGTAGAGCAAGAGAAAATGGTCCTCTATTCTTCAATTAAAGAAAAAGAAAAACCTCATGAGGCGTGCTTGTGTAAAGAAGCAGAGGCTTGAATCATTGTAGAAAATCACAGGGAGGAGATGAAAAGGAGATATTCGAGGAAAAAAGTAAGAATGGGAGTTTCTGAGCGGAAAGAAAAGAGTGAAAATAAGGCTAAGTTGGGAAGGAAAATGCCAGGATTTAGGGAGAGGAAGAAGAGAGTAAAAACAATTTAGAGAGTAAATTGAAATTTAATAGAAGTAGATGAGCAGAAGTGTGTCAGAGCAGAAAGAAGCAATGGAAACATGCATGAAAGTGGGGAAGCCTGGGAGAAATGTCTGGAGGGAAGAAGGTATTAGTGGTGTTGGGACACAGCATGAGTCGATCAGATTGCACAGTAGGAGAGAAACAAAGGAAAGTGTATTTGTACTTGAGGAGCTGGAAAATGAAATGTGTGAGCCTTTAGAGTTTTAAAGAAATCTCTTACACAGTATGATAAGTAAAATTATTCTATTCTGCCACATTTTATTAAGGATCATATGCTCTAGTGAGTGCTTTCATCAGTATTGTGATCCTCCCACACTTACAAAAGAAGTAAAGGGATAACACTCTTCCTTGAACAAACAATGTGCTGTACGGTTGTAAAGAAGTTCAAGACAAACAATAAAACCAGAGTTAATTGTGAATATTAAAATAATTCTGAATTATAGTCTACTCTATTAAAATTAATTGAATCATCTGTCCATCACCTGTCCACCAGTTTAAAATTAAATGTCAGGCTAGCTTTTGACCCTTTTGCAGTTAGATGTCAATGATGTCAGAATATAACAGGATAAAAGAACATTTAAATCAAATATGCAAAGACAATATATAGAAAAAATAGCTACCTATTGAGTTCAGTAACATAGTCCTTGTGTTTTTTATGATGAATATTCCTTGAAATGGAATAACAGTTTGGGCAGCATCTGTGTTTGTTAGAATTTCAATCAATGTTGTAGATTATTCTTTACTAGTAAATTTTGTTGGTCTTGTATTTGGTTACTTTACTTAAAATTCATAAATGTTGCCTAAGTGATAAAATGTCTGAGAATTGTCAGTGATATGTTCTTTTTTTATCTTCTTACTAGTAATAATCATGATGGAATATGATAGACTTTCCAGCTCTTGTTTAATAGAATGTTAGTTACATTGGAAACAAAATTTCATTCCAATGGGCTAAGATATTGAAATGTATTTTGATGAATGAGGAGTATACTGCTGGAAATTACACAGTCTAATTAGTTCATGCAGATGCCATATCCAGAATGCATGATATGTACCAGTAAGTGACTATTACATTGCTACTACTGCTTTAATTCATGGATAAGAAAAAAATATGCTATGTCGGTTCATCATATAATGACACACCATGTACAGTATGTTTTCTTTATCTGTCCAAAGACAAAAATTTTTTTAGGGTACATATAATCTAGTAATCACTTAAACAGCAAAATCTTCCAAGATAAACATAGATTTTTTAATTCTTCTAGACAAAGTGAAGATAAAAACTCAGACCTTCAACTGAAAGCTAAATAAACTAATGTTGATTTAAAAAAATGTATGAGTCTAGACCTTAAAATAACTCCTTCAGTATTGTATCCTAATTTAGGATAAGATACAGCTTCCAATGAATACAAAGTTTTAATCTGTATGTTTTGCCACCTCAAATTGTAAAGATAGTTTCTTAGTAGTAATTATGTACACACAATCGCCCACCACAACTACATTCACTCACTAAAAATGCACTCAGATTTTTACATTCCAAGTTTGTTGGTTTTATGTGGTGTTTGTTTATCTTTTTAAATCAAAGGTGGTAAAAAAACTTCAGTTCAAAGATTTTTTGAGATCTGGGATAGCAGCTTAAATCTAAAAGCTCATATATCCCACAAGTAGTCTTGAAACAGCTTTTGTAAAATGTCACTTCTGGTGTAGTTTAAAAAGGGTCTCAAAGCTTAATGTACCTCCTCCAGCTGTAACTTGTATATATTATACAGCTCTCGGATTTTTCTTTAATATTTTGTTATCTGCGTTATCATTTTGAGAGAAAAAAAGAAACAGCTAGAGATAAATATAATCTATCCTACTGTACTATGAGGCACAAATAGCTGAATTCAAGACTGCAGTGAAGCACTTACAAATGCCTTTGCAGTTGGAAATCTAAAGCAAAAATAAATTATTACTTGATACAACATTTAAGCTTGTAGTTATGTTCCCTTGTTGCAGGCAGGAGGAAAGGAAGCAGTAAAGATTCTGTCCCCATCTTCCAATTACATGATACAGATGTTGAAGACAGCCCTTTGAGGAATATTAATCGTCTGTTGAATTGCTACTTAGCTAAAGACCCAAATGATATTTTCCAAACTAACACTCTGGTTTTTAGATTTTTTTTTTTGTAACTTGTTGTTACATTTGTTATATTTGTTAAAAATTTTAACATTTGTTAAAATTCACATTTTTTAAAATTAAAAATTAAAATTAAAATCAAGATTTCTTACATAGTTTGTAATGATTTAAAGATCAGTTCACATGAGATGTGTAATTTTAATTTGATTTAATGATTCTTGATTGTCAAAAGCTTTAGCTCCAGCATATTTAAGAGAAAATAATGCTTTCTGTGTCTACTAGTAGAGTTAATCTATTTACTTGAACAGTGACTACTCATTTTTCTCTGAATCCTCTCTTCTCAGCGAGAAGGTAGTCATTACAATGTTTACTGTGAACTGATAATCTGCTGCACTATTTGTACTCCTTCAACTGAGGCATGAGCAAAATGCACCACTCACAAACCTGTGCTGTCTCAGTTGGAAGTTTGTTAGCTCTCAGCAGAACTTAATGATACCTGCTTCAGTCTCGTGGTTGCTAATGAAATGGTCTGATTTCTGCATTGGAGAAGCTTCTGTCAAGCCAACTTGATGGAACCTTGAGATCCTTCATTCCCTCTAACTTCTATACACAGTGTGGGTTTTAGGAAGAATATGTCATAGAAGGCAGCCAGAGTAGCTGCAGAAGGAAAAATGTGCAAGAAGGAGGGCAAATATATACCTTATTATTAACTATGGTTTTGACAAAGCCTAGTGCTTTCGAGTGAGGAGGAGGGAAGTACAATAATTTGTCACAAAAGATTGTCTTTTAATTGTGTTTGTTCTTGGAAAGTGAAGGATCTCTTTTGTGTATATTTTAAGATTTTATTTTCATGTATTCTTCGTTGACAAACTTTTTTTTTTGTCTTATTCAGTGATCTATAAGAGTTGATACAGTCTTTTAAAATAAAGCATGTAACACTAATAAGTCATGTAAACATGTGTCTTGATAAAGTCGCATACAAGAATTGCTTTTGCAGACAGTAGTTAAAGGCTTATTTTAAAATGACCTTGCTGAAAAGCAAGTTCAAAAATTCCTTTAATTAAATGAAACAATGTACAGTACTTTGGGACAATAATTACAAATGTGTTTTTACCATTTCTCTAGTGACATTATCAGCCATGGAAAAAGGAAAACTTAGAAAAGCAAACAGTTGGAAAGTGGATTACATCGATTGAGGAGATGAATACAACATACCAAAGCAAAATTGAAATGACTGTACTGCTTCTATTACTACTACAAAGTTTTACCATCCTAAATGGTTTAGCACAAACCCAGATATAACATGGGAGAGAAAGAAGATTTTACTTGTAGTTTAAATAAATAACCCACAAACTGTGAACATTAAACAAAAGAAAAGTTTGAATAAAAATAAATTACATGCCTTGAAAGTATGAAAATTATTGGTTAAAAACAATAATCAATGTTGTTAATAAAAAGGACATGAGTACCACGCATCCCTTTGACATTCATGCTTGCAGAAGTACATATGTAGAATATGCTCCATAATAAATATCTGCAAATATCTCCAAATATCTGCAACTCCGTGAGTTATTTGTGCATATTAATCTGAAATATGAATTACCTTTTAAGTATTTGAGACACAATTAGGCTCATAATAAGACTTGGAGCACTACAAAATGGACCATTTACATTGTATGTACTGAATAAATACTATTGTGATCATTAACTTATGAATATCCAGGTTCAGTAGAGAATGACTTTTTAATATGATGGTTATAAGCATGTTGCACCATATAATATACAACAGTTTTGTCTTGACAGCTACAATCGTGGCTAATTTCTTGCATTTAGATTATAATGTGGTTAATATACCTACATGTTAAAAATGCATTCATTAAGTATGCAGAAAATGGAATGATGATGAGCCACTAGAAATATTTCAACCTTCTGCTAATGTGAAACTGTGACAATTGCCAAACTGTGAATCCGCAATCATTGCAATACAGATACAATGTAGTTAAAATCAAATTTAAATGTGCTATTGTGTGCTATTTTAAAAAATTTTAAGCTTGTGCAACAATCTTAAAAATCCTCTCAAAGTTTAAAATGAAAATTATTTCTGAAAAAAAATTCAAATTTTTATGAATCAAATTTAGATTCATTGTCGAATGATGCATGAACTGACCTCTTCCTGGATGAAAAATATGCTGACTTATGAGGTTATTTTAGTCAAGATTACTTTAAGATATCATGTTAGAATTAGATTTCAAATCCTATTCCAGGGATTCACTAACTTAATCTTCGTCTGGGAGAATATGATACGCATTTGTGACCTCTCAATTTCAACAAAGGATACAAATCCATTGGGAAATATCATGGAAAACAACCAGAAAGTTAGAAATTACAAAAATTGAGGAAAGCATAAACTAATTTCAGTTATTTAACCTAATGATTAGAAGACTTGGTCAGGAACAGAATAACAAGGTTTTAAATGCATGAAAGTGGCTGGTGGAAAGGTAAGAGTAGTCTGGTTTGCTGCACTGTGTGGAGAAAAGGGAATGTGTTTAACCTGCAGCAGTGAAAATATGGGTGTTATATGTAAGAAAATATTTCTAATAATGAGTGAGGAAAAGAAATTATGCACGGTTTCATCTTTGTTGTTGTTTAATGCTGGTAGGCAGCTAAGCCCCACACAGCTGATTGCTCACTCCCCCTGTAGTGGGATTGGGAAGAGAATCAGAAGGATAAAAGTGAGAAAACTTGTGGGGTGAGATAAAGATTAATAATGAAAGCAAAAGTTGTGAACACAAGCAAAACAAGGAATTCATTCACTATTTCCCATTGGCAGGCAGGTGTTCAACCATCTCCAGGAAAGCAGAGCTTCATCACACATAATGGCTACCTGGGAAGACAAGTGCCATAACTCTGAATGTTCCCTCTTCCTCCTACTTCCCCCAGATTTTATTGCTGAGTGTGATGGCTCATAGTGTGGGATATCACTTTAGTCAGTTAGGGTTAGCTGTCCTGGCTGTGTTCTCTCCCAGCATCTTGTGCACCTCCAGCCTATTTGCTGTCAAGGCAGTGCGGGAAACAAAAAAGGCCTTGATTCTGTGCAAGCACTGTTCAGCAGTAGACTAAAACATCAACACTGTTCCGGTTACAAATCCAAAACATAGGACGATATGAGCTATTATGAAGAAAATTAACTCTATCCTTGCCAAAACCAGTACAATCTTTCATTTCAGGTTTGCATTTGGAATCTAAGAAAATTCCAAGCTTTACTACTGGACATACTTCCTGTGAAACCTTCTGAAAACTACTTAAAGACGGTGTTAAAGAATGGAAAAATAGATATGATCTGTGTATCATTCATCTTTGAAACTCATTTCTTCAGCATACTACTTAGAATCATAGAATCATAGAATCATGGCATACTACTTGACAAATGAACAGAAATTATTTTAAAAAATACATTATTAAATGTGTATTTAATGAGATGCAGTAGTTCCACAAAAGATTTAAAATCAATGTTTCTCCCAGAATATAGCTGATGAGTTTGAAGTCAAACACCTTGCTCTTACTCACAGTTACTAGAGATGACTGTCTGTGATAGCCCAACTAAATATACCCCAGTAGCATGACATGCATTTGCCAGACATTTTAGGCATGCAACACTCACATGACTATGTATCAATGTGCTGAGTTATCTCTGCTTGGATTTTTTCAGTGGTTGGTTTAATAGTGTAGTCTCTCAGAAACTCTCACTGAAAAAACTTGAGGAGATACTGAATTGTTTGTGTGGAGCAAGGATGGGCAGCTGTGGGTGAGAGACACTGGGAAGTTCTTAAGCTGGCTTCATAGTCAAACACATCATATGTTGTAAATAAACTCGGAATTAATCCAAAATCCCCAGAAAATCTTCCACATACAGAACATCAGTTTCTCGAACCTGTAAGGAATGGGAGACATCTTGGAAACCATCTTCTATGTCATTTAACTATAACAAGTTCATTATGAAGTTTTCTCAATTTAGTGCTTTAGAATGGATTGATAATAGGTATCAGTTGATTAATGATCACTGATGGATCTCCATGGTAGTGACTGACCATATGCGAACTTTCAAAAATGAAGTAACTTTCTAAGTTTTAAGACGTCCGTTATTTCTTTTTCACAATCAAACATGTTGGGTCATATGGTAAACACTGAAATGTAAACCCATATTTTAATAGCAAGTATGAGAATATATTTACTGATAAGTAGAGGATGACTGAATGATAATATTTTGTGGGTGAACACTTCATATTATTTACTCTTAATAGTACAAGTATTAATATTCCATTAATAGGAAAGTAAGATTTGATTAAAATAGTGGTTTTGTGAAGTGAATGGTATATTTCTTATTGGCAAATTCTTAATTCTTCTTCAAGAAACATATGCCAATAGAATGAAATTAATTCTACCTATACACTATATGCATTATCTCATCATCTCTATGGTCTATAAAATAGAGTTAGGTAAATGTGTGCAATGCAGACAGACTTCAAAACAATGACTGGTTCTTTCCTCCTCTTTAACTACACATGGATCTGTTACCAGGCATGCTTCATTTTTCTGGACAGTTCAAGAATGAATTCATCGGATAGGACATCTCATTGATAACCCTGACTTGTCTTTTGAACAGTTCTACCTGCTTTTTACAGATCCTATTCAATAAAGGTGAATCATAGAATCGTTATGGTTGGAAGAGACCTCAAAGATCATCAAGTCCAACCTTATACCTGATGCCACCATGCCCACTAAACCCACTAAACCATGTCTTGAAGCAGCACATCTAAACATTTTTTGAACACCTGCAGGGATGGTGAGTCCACCACCTCCCTGGGGAGCCCATTCCAATGCCTAACAACTCTAACAGTGAAGAAGTTCTTCCTAGTATCCAACCTGAACCTCCCTCCTTCATGAAGGACTGCATCTCATGGGAGGGACCTCATGCTAAAGCAGGGTAATAGCTTTTTGTTGTATTTTCTCCCCCTGACCTGTTGAGGAATGGGAATGATAGAAGAGCTTGGTGGGCACCTGGCGGCCAGCCAAGGTCAACCCACCACATACTCGAAAAACATAGGATGTTAATACAGAACTATAGAAGTGGAAGGCAATTCCTGGATTAAAAAAAATCCAGTGTTTTATCATTACAGACATGATTTTACCAAGTGTTGTCTTAAGACCACTTTGTTTTCTTTTTCCTAGTGTTCCTACTGACAGAACAGTACATCCTGGATGTTTCTGTCCGTCAGCCTAATTCCTGTCTTAAATATATCCATGTTGGTTCTTGTGCCAACATCTGTCCTTATTAATAGAGTTTGCTGCTTCCTAATGGCCACATCCTGATAACTTTAAGGAAAGCAACCAGATCCTTTGTTGGACTTATTTTTTTTAAAATTAAAACTATTCTTCTCTTGGCGTTAATAGCAAGATGCCCATTTTCCACAGTCTTGTCAGTATCCCATTTTTGTGTCTGTTCCAGTTTGAGGATTTTTTTAATTCATTACAGGTGAAATGTGCATGGTACTTTAGGTAGGCATGAGCATTGCTCGTCCTTCTCTTTACTGGAAATACCTGATCTGCAATCGTATGGCTGTGCCACATTGATAAGTGCATTGCACGATCGAGTACCCTCATGGCCCGTCCTGTTTTCTTTGTCATTTCCAAGAGATTAACTACCAAACACAAGAATTTATTGTTTTTCCCTAACTATGCCATTTGACATGCACAGCACTGTCAGGGATTTAGGCTGGTGTTCTCTGCTTATATGAGCAATGGTGAAATGTAGGTGAGATACACACCTGCATTCACTTTTAATTCATACTATAATAAGGTGAACCAAATGCAATAATTATTGTTCTTGCTGCTCTTGTGAAGGAAGTTCAGTTATTCTTCATATGGTGGGGAAAAATACAATTATTTTCCCTGTTCTGTTAGATTTCTTAAAGGCTACTGATATTTTGGTAACTCAGATTAAGGTCTGGCATGATAGAATACAAGTTCTTCACTTATTTTCGTAAGAATATGAAGGCTATTTTTATTCTTCTGGGGTTCTTGCTATTGGTATGTTTAAATATGTAAAACTCTAATGGAAAAGAAGATACTATTATATAAAGACAATAATATTTACTGGATTCTGACTTCAAAAGTTGATGTTTTAAATTAAACTAAATATCAGGTGAAAAATACAAATATTAAAAATAAATAAGAGCAATCGATAGTAACTGTTGCTTTGTGACTGTTTGATTTGCCAGCTGCTGTAATTGCAGTTTGCTGCATTACCAGTTGTATATTTCGTTCTGTCAGTTATGATAGCTGTAACATTCATAATAATGCAGATGACTATACAGTGCAACAGATTGCCACAACTTTCTTTTAAAAAACAATGAAATATTTTTTGATCCTGAATTTGGCATAATATATAGTATTTCAAGATCTGGAGTACTTGATAGTCATGGCAGAATAGACATTCTAGGTTCATATAATTGATGTGCTGTTTATATATAACTTTATAGAAAATTGGTGTTTGATTTGAAGCAGAAGTGAATCTTGGTATTTTAGGCCATGTAATGTTGGTGCAGGAGCTGCTATTACTCCCATACTCAGAAATCTCGACTATATGAATATGCAATTGTAAACCTGATGCTAAGGCTGAATGTTGTTACTAAATGAATCCAAGTCCAGTGTGTTTTAATTTTGTTTTGAAACTAATAAAATACCCTCTTTAAATTTTATATTTACATGGTAGAGTGGATTTTATTTCGTGAATCCCAGGTTTTATAATTTTCTCTTATCATTGCAGATTTATTGATTCAGAATTTGAAAGATGTGCACGGTTGATGCAAATGTCTTTGGAACATATTTTTCTAGACTTCCAAATGCTAGCGTATTGGTTTTGCATAGCTTTCTGTGTCCTACTGCTTGTGCACACCCTTGTTCTTTTTGAGAGTTCAGGCATTTCAAATCAATTTTGAGGTTGGCTGATCATGGGACCTAATTCCACATTCACTCAGGCTTTTATCGATATGTGTATGTAAGCCACGTATATAGCAATAAGCCATTGGATCAAATCACTAGAGTTAGTCATCTATAACAAGCTTTAATAATAGCACTATTGCACAGCTACATAAATCCGTAAATTTCTATTCTTGGTCACTTTGAGAACTGAACATCTCATACTGTATAAAAATTTCATTCTTCTTTCATACAATATTGTTACTTTGTGTAACTATTCATTGTTTGTCAGAAATTCTTATTGAGCAACACTGAATTAAAATTACTTAATTGTTATGGCACTGATTACAGTATTCTAGCCTCTGTTCTGCTTTAATTGGTTTTTGTGCTCTCAGAGTTCTAGGTGAAGCTTACTCCGCCTGAGGGGAAATAGTACATAATTTCTTTAACCTTGAATATAGCACAAGAAGAGAGACTTCTGAGTAGTGTTAAGGCATTTTCTCTTTGTTTGGATCACTCTTAGGAGGTGCTAAAATATACTGTATAACACAAAGAGAGCAGGTAATCAACATTGTAGATTTTTCCGTAGGATAAATCACAGAAGAACACTTCAGGCTAAAGCCTAGTTTTACATAATTCTGCTTTTACAACTGAACTTGCATGTGACAAAATACTGTGTTGTTAGTTGATGGGGCTACACAAACTAAATTTTCTACTGCTAACAAAATATTGCTAAGTATTATTTTTAACAAGTATTATTGAAATGAAAGTAACTGACAGCAACATGTTAAAATCTTGTAGGGAATCTAGGTTTTAACTTCACAATGGTACAGTAGGAAATAGAGCTAGTCAGCTCTATTTTATCTAGTCAGAGCTGTTTTATTTGAGTAGTACATTATTGAAAGCAAAACCAAAAACAACCTGGCCAGTGATATGGCAATCTAAGCAAGCAAATAAGTAAAATCACCAGGGAGCACAAGTTAAAAGTATTGTTCAGTATGACTGTAAATGAATAGTTGTTGCCTCACTATTTTCTGGTGTTTGGGGTGTTTTTTTCTGCTTAGGAACAACCAATAGGTTTAAAAGGGAACTTTAAGAACAGATATGCAAAGGAAGATTTGTTTGCTTTTGCCATGTTGTTTAGAGCATATCTTTTATAACTGTGAAGAAAAAGAACAGGGAGAGTGATTTTCCATAATGTTATCTTCAGGTGAAGACCAATGCGATTAATTGCCGAAATTCAGTATGGAAACCTCAGTGCTGACATCAGAAAAAAAATCACAGGGTTAGTTGAAGAATCCTGCAACAGGAATATGAATAATTTGTAATATTTGTCAGGAATAAAGGGAGTTGTGAGAGATTATAATGGAATGGCAAAACCCTAAAATCAATGAATTCAGAAAATGAAATGCACACAGTAGCATTGTATCCAGCTCATATCAGTTCAAAATAACATTAAGGCTAGAAAAGAGAATATTTCAGTGTTTGAACATGAAACATGATACACACTGTAGGAAGAAAAGTTGTAGAGACATGGACTGATGGCAGAAGCTTTTTCCTAGGGGCAGTGTACATAAAGATTTTAGAGTATGGTTTTGCAGTGTTTGCTCTGCTAAAACTGGAAGCTTCTGAAGTCTTGAGGAACATTATTGATTAATACTCGTCTTTAATAGTAATTTTAAGTACATTTCAGCATGTAGTCTGAACACTACCATTGTATGTTCCCATCTTAAGTGCTTAATGAAATCTTGTTTAAAAGTCAGGTGTATCTCAGAGGTAATTTTGCAAAAGCAAATAAAAATCCTAAAATATTTTGAGATAATGTGTAGCTGGAATTTGCAGAAAGATCTTTAACAGTATAAATTTGTTATCTCCTTCAAGATAGTGATAGATAAACATTCTTTTTTGGTTGTGTGGAAAGACTGGCATTTGACAGTGGGATTTAGTAGAAAGGTCAACATCTTTGCAGCGCTTAGCCGTATTCTGTACATTTTTTTTTTGATCTATCTGCCATGTTTATCTAATTTCTGTGCACTGTCACTATTAATGTTATCTTTCCTGAAAGATGATTTACTCCTGCTACCCTACCTCTCCTTTGGATTGAAATGTAAATGAACCATGTATTTGCCTTTAGTTTCAAGTTCACCAGCCAAATTTGAGATAGACTGATTGTAAATAAAAGTCGGTAAATCCCCTTGCACTGTTCAATGTAATGATCAAAAGGTTTATAATGAAATATGTATATGGATGCAGACATACAGCTTGCCACGCCCACCTCAGTCATCTCATTCTTTGGTCTACTGGATAGGTCACTGATAATTAAGACATGACAGATTTTAAAACTGCATGTAAAATGCAATCTAGGAAATTATGCTTTTTGACCTAATAATGTTACATGTTAGTCTGTCATTTTAAATGTTTTTGTTGTCTAGCAAATGGACGTAAATAAGCAATTTAACAATACATTAAAATATTTTGTGCATTATGGTTTAATTCATCTGTAAATTGAAATGTCAGAAATGTTTGTGTTCCACAAAAATCAGTAGGGATATATTTTAGCTCTTATTTAAAAAGCTGAAAATCAGCAATATATTTCTGGGACAGGAAGGGATATCAGGATACAATTAAATGCCTGTTTAAGCTATCTCAGCAGTTTCGTGGATTTGGCAGATATTTACAGTCTTCTATATCTTTCCTGCTGTATATCTTTATTGACATCAATTGAATATATTGTGAAAAACTGCAGAATTCTATATGAATTCTGATTAAGATTATTAATGTTTTGTATGGATCTATACCAGACTGGTATTTGCAGTTCATACATGGAGTCTTTTGCTTCTTTGCTGCTTTTTTCAGCCTAGACTTCAGAAGCAGCTCAGAAAGGGGATGGTTCAGAGCTAGCAGAAGAGGGCTATTGCTTTAAGGGCTCCATTGCTGACCTGTAATTTTTCTAACTAACAAGCTGGCTTTTAAGGAAAAACTAGTTTGTCGAAGGGAGACTGTTGACAAATTGATTAATTCCAGTAACGATTCCAATCAGATTTCCTATCAAGCAGAACAAGAGGAAAGGCAAAAAGGAATGGAGTGGAGCAGTTTGATTTTTCAGTTGTGTTCAGCAGTTAAGGCTGAAGAAGACCGTCTGCATCCGGAACCAGAGAAGGGGGAGGGATCCCTAGAACAGTCACAACACCAATGCATACACTGTTGATCCTTTGTCATGAAAGGATCTTGCATTTTTTGCCATGGGGCAAAAGAGAATAAACATGTTGCATCCCTTACTAGCAACCCATCAAATGGCTACTGTGAGATACTCAACTGTATTTACCCCATTAATCTTGTACCCTTATTCATTAGGTTTCCAGGTAATACTAGGTGGATGTTTGGTTTGGATGAGTGACAGTGGTGCTATGTATGCTGAAAGTCTGTTATAATTGTCTCTGGTTTAGGCAGTCTTAACCTGCTGCTTTCTTTGTTTTAATTCTTATAGATAACTTATTTTTTCCCACACACATTTCTTATCCCATCTTCCAGCTCCTTTCACTGTCAGTTCTCCTCCTTATCTATCTCCTTGTTAGACCTCCTGTTAGTCTAGGATCTGTAGACCAATATGCACCAAACATACTAACTAAGTGAGTGCAACAGTCATCTCAATCCTGGAATAATATTCTGAAGGATCATGAATAGTCGTATAGCCAGAAAAAGTGTAATTTGCATTGATTTGTCATACAGTGACTAGTCAAACTATGTGTCTAATAAGTGAGCAAGAGATATTTTAGCAGGAAATGCAGTTGACAGAAGGAGGTGAAATAATCTTCAGTCGGAAGGAAGTGGTAATCTTTTATCCACTTACCTCCATTTTTCCATCATCTGCAACTGTAGGATCCAATTTATAGTTGAGTTTACTGATTGCCATCCCAGTTTTACTATAAAAATAAGTTATTTCCTTTTTTTTTTTGGGGGTGCTGTATTTGATCAATATTGAATGCAAATGTTTTGTGGACACTTGGAAATGTGAAACATACACAACTTTGTACTCTTACACAAGCCTTTTTTTATATTTTAGTGCACAGATGTAGGTTATTGCTTTTATGTACATGAATTGTTTAATTTAGTTTGAAGAGTCATTCCATATAGTTTCAGGGATAAATTGTTACTTATAATAAAAATAGATATTTGCCATTTATGACTGTAGATTTAATAGACAAACCCTGCAAAATTTGCTGTTGAAGATAATGTAAATAAAAATATAAAGGAATAAAAATTTAAGTTCTAATTTTTCCTGATTCTAACCTGACTTTGTAGTCAGTTTACCCTATCAGTGGCCAAACAGACACCCTGCCTCTTGCTCACTCCCCTTTCCTGTGGGATGGTGAGAAAATCAAAGGAAGGTGGTAGGACTCATGGATTGAGATAATGAGTTTAATAAAGCAAGCCAAAGCTGTGTTTGCAAGCAAAGCAAAATAAGGAATTTATTCACTACTTCCCATCAGCAGACAGATGTCCAGCCACTTCCTGGGAAACAGGGCCTCAGCACCTGTAAATGTTGCTTGGGAAGACAACATATCTGTGAATGTCCCTCCTTCCTCCTGCTTTCCCTGTGATTTTGTTGCTGAGCACAACATCATACGGTTTGGAACATCTGTTTAGCCAATTTAGACCAGCTGTCCTGGCTGTGTCCCATCCCAACCTCTTGTACCCCAGTCTGCTTGCTGTAGGGGGGAAGTGGGAAGACAGAAAGCCTTGATGCTGTGCAAGCACTGTTAAGCCAAAACACTGGTGTGTTATCAACACTGTTTTAGCCACAAATGCAAAGCACAGCATCACATGGGCTGCTATAAAGAAACAACTCCATCACAGCCAGACCCAGTACAGATTAGCTTGTGTTGCTGCAATGCTCTACCTATATGCTTACACTGAAGTCAGCATTCGTGAAGACAGAAAGAGGAAGACTGTGTTAAAAGACCATGGGGGAAAACTGAATTGTTTACTCCTTCCAAGTAAATTATTCAGTAATTTCATGTAAATTTGTTTTGAATGTATTAATCACACCCTCGCTGTGTGTTTTGCAATGTAGGTTTAGATGTTGTAAATAATAGTATCATTTACTACATACCTTTATATTGCATCTTCCAATGCATGCTATGTTCTTGCTTGATCTTGCTAGGTATGTTATTATTTGCCAACCAGCTAACAGAAATTAATCAGGAACCTATTTGTATTCTGAGATTAAAACATTTGTCTTATGTTCTTGGTTTCCAATTATTACCTATTACTTGTTCTCTATTTCTAATGTGTAAGAAGAAAAATTTTGATTTATTTTCTTACAGACCATCACTAGTTTGCTAATACTGTAGGAGGGGAAGCAAAAAGAATAAGCCTTTTAATAAATTGACATCTCTATTTTGCATTAACATTCCCTCATCTGAAACTGTGTCTCTTTCACAATCATCTTCTAAAAGCAGTCTAGTAGACAGCAAAGAGGGCAGGAGACCTGCATGGATGAGCAAGGAGCTTCTGGCAAAACTCAAATGGAAGATGGAAGTTTATGGAATGCGGAAAAAAGGACAGGTCACTTGGGAAGAATATAGGAAGTATAGGGAGGGATGTGTGCAGGAGTATATGCAGAGTATGCAGGGGTGTGATGAGGAAGGCTAAGGCCTTCCCTGTCCCTTTGACATCGAGGGATGTCAAAGACGACAAGAAGGGCTTCTACAAATACATCAGCAGCAAAAGGAAGGCTAGGGGAACTGTGAGCCTGTTTTTGAATGAGGTGGGTATCCTGGTGACAGAGGATACAGGGAAGGCAGAATTACTGAATGCCTTCTTTGCTTCAGTCTTTACAGCTAAGGCAGGCCCTCAGGAATATCAGACCCTGGAAATAAGAGAAGAAACCTGGAGAGATGGAGACTTGCCCTTGGTTGAGGAGGATTGAGTTAGAGATCATTTAAGCAAACGACACTCACAAATCCATGGGCTCTGATGGGATGCACCCACGAGTGCTGAGGGAGCTGGCAGATGTCATTGCTGAGCCACTCTTCATCATCTTTGAAAGGTCGTGGAGAACAGGAGAGGTGCCTGAGGACTGGAGGAAAGCCAATGTCACTCCAGTCTTCAAAAAGAGCAAGAAGGAGGACTCAGGGAACTACAGGCCAGTCAGCCTCACCTCCATCCCTGGAAAAGTGATGAAGCAGCTCATTCTGGATGTCATGTCTAAGCATGCGGAGGAAAAGAAGGTTATCAGCAATAGTCAATGTGTATTCACCAAGGGGAAGTCATGCTCGACCAATCTGATAGCCTTCTATGATGGCATGACTGGCTGGGCTGATGAGGGGAGAGCAGTGGATGTTGTCTACCTTGACTTCAGCAAGGCTTTTGACACTGTCTCCCACAATGTCCTCATAGGTAAGGTCATGAAGTGTGGGCTAGCTGAGTGGACAGTGAGGTGGATTGAGAACTGGCTGAATGGCAGAGCTGAGAGGGTCATGATCAGCTGCACAGAGTCCAGTTGGAGGCCTGTGGCTAGCGATATTCCCCAGGGGTCAGTTCTGGGTCCAGTCTTCTTCAATCTATTCATCAATGACCTGGATGAAGGGGTGGAGTGTACCCTCAGCAAGTTCACTGATGATACAAAACTGGGAGGAGCGCCATTCAGTGAGACCTGGACAGGATAGAGAGTTGGGTGGAGAGGAACCTGATGAAATTCAGCAAGGGCAAGTGTAGGGTCCTACACCTGGGGTGGGAATAACCCTATGCACCAGGACAGGTTAGGGGTTGACCTGCTGGAGGGCAGCCTGGCAGAGAAGGACCTGGGAGTCCTGGTGGACAACAAGTTGACCATAAGCCAGTAATGTCCCGTTGTGGCCAAGGAGGCCAATGGTATCTTGGGATGCATCAGGAAGAGTGTGGCCAGCAGGTTGAGAGAGGTTATCCTCTGCCTCTATTCTGCCCTGGTGAGGCCACATCTGGAGTACTGTGTCCAATTGTGGGCTCCCCACTTCAAGAAAGACAAGGAACTACTGGAGAGACTCCAGCGAAGGTCAACAAAGAGGATGAGGGGACTGGAGCATCTCTTTTATGAGGAAAGGCTAAGAGAACTGAGTCTGTTCAGCCTGGAGAAGAGAAGACTGAGAGAGAATCTGATTAATATTTACAAATACTTTAAGGGTGGATGTCTAGAAGATGAGGCCAGACTCTTTTCAGTGGTGCTCAGTGATAGGTTAAGGAGCAACAGGCACAAACTGAAACACAGAAAGTTCCATCTGAATATGAGGAAAAACCTCTATACTTTGAGGGTGGCAGAGCACTGGAACAGGCTGCCCAGAGAGGTGTACACAATCCTGTGCAACTTGCTGGAGGTGAATCTGCTTTGGCAGGGGAGTTGGACTAGGTGATCTCCAGAGGGCCCTTCCAACACCAACTATTCTGTGATTCTGTAATCAGTGTTATTTCACAGAAATGTTTCCTTTACTTCTCTGTTATCTTCATAAACTTGTGAGTGCAAAGTTCTTTCTCTAAGATAGATTAAAATAAAGTACTGATTATTGCTCTTGTTCTGTAGAAGAAGAGGGATTTCTTAAATTTGTACTTCCACTAAAAGTAACAAAACAATACTAAGAAAATATAACTTCTGTGAAACACGATGGCATATTAGAGAAATAGTTTCTAATTTTAGCATCATCTGTAGAATCTTTGAATCATCTCACCTAATATAAATTCTATTTTTTAGTTAGTGACAATTAGCCATAACTAGCTTTTGTGATGCCTATTCCCTTTTTTCATCTTTTACTTCCATTAAAGTTCCTCCCACTAAAAATGTTTGATTTGTGCACTACAATAACTTTCAATAACATATCATTCTCCCTCCTTCCCCTTTGTGTTTAATGGCTTACCAACACTTCATGGACAGGGCTTCATGAATTGTTTACAAGTGGAACTGACTGGGCAGGAACAGATAGCTAGTGATGGGAATTTTCAATATCCCCTCTGTTGCCAAAGAAAACATGTAATCTAACTAGTTCCATATAGTTATTATCTTCAGATAATATTTTAATAAATGTTTAATTTCAGATGTTTCTTTCCTGAAGACTATAATATTTTTATCACATGACATTTTGGTTTGCTATATACATAAAAAATAACGAGTATATATTAGAGTTATATATCTGTTACATGGCAGTATGCAGTATTAATCAACTTAGAGAAACTTTAAGCAATAATTAGGACTGCAATTAAGACATAATAGGTCATATTGCAAAAATGATGGTGGTGGCTCATGTTTTTTTCACCATCATGTATTTTTTCCACCATTCTCTCTGAGACTGCCAGGTATGAGCTATAATAACAATACAGTTTTTATGAGCTGGATTCTTTTTCTTTCTGTGTATATGTGCATATATATACATGTATATGCATGTATATGTGTATAGATATACACAAACATATATTTATAAATAAAGAAATATATATTAAAAACACAGTAATAGTTTGAATTTTTTTCACCAGTAGGTATATATTTATATTATAAAGAACAGTTGATTTTAGGAAAAGCATAAAGTTGTTCTTCGGAAGAGAGGAAAGTGGAGTACCATGAAAATTATTTTTTCTATTAATATTTAAAGATATTTTAGAGTCAGAGAGTTGTTAGAAATACTAATTTTCTACTAGCTATGTATTTATTAGTTCAAGAAGGATTTGGTTAAAAGGTCAAAAGCACCTTTACATTTGAAAATATGGTTTGGTATCTTGAAAGTACCATAGTCACTACTGACCACTTCGGTTCAACCATCTTTGGATACTCTTCCACATTTATCTGTAGTAGTAGTAAGACTAAACATTACTTAGTAATAACTCAGCAAGTAATTGTATGTTGACTATGTTATACTTTGGGAGAGATTTTATGTTACAGGAATGAGGATCAAAGTTGAAAAATCAGAGCAGAATGATCTCTTGTAGCCATTGAAACCTACTGTTTCACAGAGGATGTGTATTCAGATAGGGCAGATGGGAACATTTCTAGAAACATCTGTTGTCCATCATTCTTCTGCACAGCAACCCAGATGCTGTTGACAACTTGTATGTAAATCATGTTGACAATTTGTTCAATGCCTTTCCTACTGTGACTGAGGTTGTTCCGGTCATACCATCTATCAGATACAGAAGATATTGTGGTCCTGCAAGACTGACTCCAACTGTTTTGTTGGCCAATGAACAATGGTAGTCATTAAATCAGTGAAAAATTTTCTCTGCCTAGAATTTATCTCTAACTTACAGAAAAAATTGTTACGTCTTTCCCTGATTCTCTGTAAAAATGAACGTTAGGTACTAAATGGTATGCAGACTAGAAAAATGCTAAATTACTTTCTATGATTGTTTTTAGCCTTTTTCACTTTTTTTTCTTTTTTTTTTTTAGTGACATTGGCAGATGTTTCTCTGACCTTGTGTTTTAAAATTACTTTCATCTCAAGAATGTGACATACAGGGGGGAAATTATGCATGTATTATTGTACAAATGTCAGACTTTTTAGCTTGCAAATGCTGCTATAAAATCTTTACATTCATAGAAAGTTGATTTATACCCCATAGCAGGCTTGAATCTACATCTTCCTAATTTTGTACTCTAAATGAATCAAAAAGATTTTGATATTGTGTTAAGGGCAGGGGAGGAAGGAATATCTTATGTTTCTTTAATTCATAAGATTCTCCAAATAATAAGCTAAACCACTGGATTTTAATAGATTAATATAGAACTGATACACACTGTTTAAAAGTCTCCTCTATTGTGAAGAAAAAAAAAAATCATGTAGAATGATATCCTACTTAAAAACACTGGAATAGTACAGATATATTATGAGGTGGGTAAAGCATAGTTCTTATGTGGCAGTTAAGAAATTATTGCAGCTTAGTTATGATTGGTTTTAGTACACTAGACATTAACAGACTAGTGGTGGGACTCCCATGGTCAAACGTTAATGAATAGAAATTTCATAGAATGGTTGAAAGAATCAGAGAAAGACATTATATAAAGATCCCTGAGTGCTTCCTGAGAAGTACTAAATATATTCTTAAATTTATGTAGCCCTTAATGTACAAATATTCTGAATAACTTTCAGGAATATGTAGAATTAGAAGACCAGAAAATGTCATATAACTGCAAACCACCCAGAGTCTGTACATTGTTAATGTATGTAATAATCAGCATTCTTCTGTGAATGCATTTGTTGTCACTCTGTGATGCTACCTAGATGAGTGCAATGAATGAAATCTAGTCTTTATAATTCAGTTGAATTTACGTACATTACACTATACTTTGGCTAATGTAAAATCACAATTCTTCCCACTTAATAATATAAGCATTTTTAAAAAAGAAAGTTGTTTTTTATATCATTCAGAAAGAAAGATATTCAGAAGGCCAGATAAAATTATCACAAAGGTAACATAGTCCCAAAAACTTCACCCTAACATCTTTATAGAATGCCCATCTATTGGACTATTATATGTTTTAGAAATATGCCCTGTACTTATTTAGACACTTTATTTACCTATGCTAAAATGTTTTAAAAAGTTAAAAATTGACTGGTTTTAGTCCAAATTTCTCTACTTTTATTTTCCCATATTTTTTCTATTACTAAAAATACATTTATTATGATCTACATCAGTTGTACTATTTCTAAACAAGTTTTAATCTGTTCTTAATTCATTTTAATAAGAAAGGTAGAAAATAATGATAGAATACTTATTCTGAAGTGCCACTATATCATTGCTTTCTACTGTGATTATAATAGATTTAAAATACCATTATAGTTATTTATTTTACAAATCAGCAATCAATAATGATTTGGATTCCAGCTTGCAAGCAAGTTAGAGGTGAAAATTCAAACACTTTGTACCTTGTGACAGGTTTTTTCACAAATTTATTCCTTTAAGAATATTTCACCACCTTGAGTTATAATATGTATGTGTAATAAGATACAGAACATGAATAGCTCTTGAGATGGAAGATTAATGCAACATTATGGTTCTACATCTGACTGATCTATGAGATGTGCATTATCAGGAAACAGGTATGATGTCTGTACTCTGCAAACTTTTCTGAAAATAAGAAACTATTATTTCCTATGCTGCAATCAGACATAACATTTGAATTGCGATAGTCATAATAATCATAATAATTAAATTACAGAGAAGATGATTGAAAATAATCTTCACAGAGCAGTGAAGCCATGGACTTATGGTTTGTTGGAGCTGTGTAAATTGTATGATATATTCAATTTATGCTAAATGGTGCAGAATCCTATCTAATAAAGACATTATTCCATTGAAGAAGGTAAAAAGTGGAGGAGGCACATAACACTTCAGGCATTTCCATGCTTTTGTAAACTAATGTCCAGTAATATACCTAAAAATTTGTATGTTAATTATGTCTAGGAAGAGCAAAAAAAATCAAAATCAAAAATATTAATTTATTGGTGTGTGCTTCTATGTTATGAAAAGTGATCCTGAAAGATTTCCTGATCAATTCCTGTAATTTTTTTTTCTGATTCAAAAAATTTAGTTGGGTCATTTTGTTTTTCTATTGCTGCTAATCTGACCTCTTCAAATGACAATGTTAAAGTATTTTTACAGTCCTTTCAAGAAGCCAACAAGTACCCTACATGTGGAAATTTTTTCAGATATTGTGGGTTCTGTCACGTTTATTTGGATATATGTGAATATGTTGAAAGAGTAAAGCATGAAACAAAGAATTCTATCAAAAGTGTTTCTTTCACTTTTATATTCTGGCAAATGGGTGTCCAACCAATACTATCAACTGCATACCCAACAGCTATAGACCCAGTTGTAAGTGTGGACTAAGTAAAACGTTGTGATAGATATTTACCTTCAAATTTTTGTTAACAGTTTAATATAAAATGTTACTGTTCTGAGCCTCTTTTTTTATAATTCATTTAATCACACAAACTTATATATGTGATAATATAAAAAATAAGGGTTTGATAGTGAATAATACACATCAGAGATTACGGATGTTGTAGACAATAGGCTATTTTTTAAATATATATTAGATATTTTCTTTCTCTCTGTGGTACTACTTAAGACATAATTGCAGAAATTAGATGTTCTGCGTTTCCCTTTTTAAAATATATTTCTTTTCTGTTATTTGAAATTTATCAATTTCCCAGGTTTAAAATGCCAGGTGAAATATAATTGCTAGTATTTGATATCAGGTTGTTGCTGTTTATACTATATTGATTGAGTCTGAATATCTTCATTTTTTAGGAACAAACAATCATCCCACACACAATTAAGAAAGTTCAAGAAAATCTTACCTTATGCTAATTTCAATTGTGAGAAATACTAAGTATAAATGACTATGTTAGTAATACAAATGTTTTACACTACTCTTCACAGAGCATTCTGGCACATTAATTTCAGTTCAAAGACACCTTATTTTGTCAGATGCAGTATATATCTTGAAATTTGTCTAGCTTTTTAAGATGCACATGCACTTATCCTCATATTACTGCTCTTCCCTTCAACATTTCTGTCATCTGCATGCAGGCAAACTCCTTCAATATACCTTGCAGGCTTGTTCGTACTCCTTTCTAATCAGTCATCTGTAACGGACAACTGGTGATCAAAATCTTCAGAGGACAAGCTCTCAAAGAGGAACTCAGTATCAATTAAAAACAGATTTTTTCAGTTTCCTCTCTGACTTAGTATGTTGATGTGAACTTCCTGTAGAAGTTTGTCTTTTTTGTTGGAAATAGCTGAAATAAATCCAGGTTTGTCATTTTAAGGCATACAGCTCCTCAGTGTCTGCACAGAAGTTTGGAAGTGCGTGTAATTTTTATTTGAGAATTATTGGATAAAATGTATAAATACACTGGAATCAGGGACTAAAATCTAGGTCTTCCCTTAAGGCGAGCATCTTCAGCAGTGAGTTACAAACTAAAATTCTTATTTTCAAACCATATAAATCTTACATTTCTTTCTGCACCATGATCAAGTTTCACTAGGCAGGGAGGAGAAGGGATCTTATCACTGACTGTTCCAAAATCCAATCAAGGCTGGTCTTATTTCCTAGACAAGTACTGCAATCACAAAAACATTATCTGTTCCTCCTCCTCACTTTTAGAAGCTGATGTGATGTTCCAGATCCCATGTGAATACAGGCGATACTTGTGAAAGCCTGACTTAGGTTTCTGTTCAAGCTTATCTGTTTGCCTGGTAGTCCTTGTAGGCAACAGTGTGCCACAGTACATTGTAGAAGTACTAAATTTAACTCAGAGAGCATTCATTTTCTTCACCTCAAAAGGTAGGGTGGTTGAATCGAGGAAACTTATCAGACCTACGAATGCTGATGTAAGCTAGAATGTCAGCAAGGTTGTATAAATATGAGATTAATGTCAGGACTACTGGCACAGAACAGTTCCAAATAATTATCTGGTGACATACATTAAGTTTTGTGAAATTATAAAATGCATTCCAGCTCATTTTGGCTCTCCTGGGTTTAAGAGTCAAATACTACAAAGGATCTAGCAGTTCAGCCTTTGTTAGCAGTATTGCTATTGCTGGCATGGTGATTTGCAAAAAAGTTCATTTTGTGACTATTCTACTTTATCAGAATCCTCTTTGAAGTTCAGAGATCTCTGTTTATTTTAGCTATCTGATGGGTTTTGTTTTACAGCGGCAGCCTTATGACTTAGTAGAAACAGCCTGTATGTGAATAATATAATGCTTTCCTGTTTTATAACAGTTCTCCCCTTTGTTAATATTTTATCTCTATATGCCAATATATTTTAAATCCTGAGGTAAAATTTTTGGAATTCATATATTTGAAATAATGCATTAGTGCTCTAGATTAGAGGTTAGGTCTTGGCCCTGCAAAAATGCATACAGTTAATAAGACATATTCAAAAATAAGAATGAAAAGTTTTAGTTCCATGGAGGTATTTGTATGTAAATGCTTGTACATTAAGAATAAAAATTTATTAAACCTTGCTTTTATTCTTACATTCTTTTTCTCAAACAGGTTTGCTAATTCTTATCATTTTTTCCACATAGATTTTTTTCCTGTCCTTCTTTATATAAATGCTAGTCAACATAATAAAGAGTAAAATTATATTGTGCAAAATGAATTTTCTCTTTTAAGAGATTGCTTATGTCTACGGAGAGACTTTTCATTTCTTTTTGAGCTTTTAGGTTCATCGACCTTTGCTAAACTCAACATTTTCTTTTAAAAACTATTTTAAATGGCATTCATAGAGAAGACGGGGTAATTTTATAATCTCAAGTGTTAATTTGGTGTACTTTGAGGATACTAACATTAGTTCATCATATTCGTGATTCATTTCTTCAATGTAGCCTCTGTCAAGAATCTTTGCAGGAGTGTGAAATATTGCTTGCTTTTTTCATTCTTCTTTCTTTTCCCCATCCCTTTATAGCTCTCGCTATAATCTGTGAATGCCCTTTAGTTATTTGACTCTATATCTGGCACAGTAAAACTAAGATGTAAAGGAAAAATACCATAGGAAACTGTGTATTTCTGAAAGACAGATGAAATATAGTTACATTTATTTTTAAAATTTATATTTCACATCCAATCTACACTAGAGTTTTAGAGTATATTCCAGGCTTGATTTTGGTATGTTAATTCATTTTACTTACTTTTTTCTCTATAGTCCTTTACATTTTAAAATACCATTACCATAATACTATGTAGTATTTAAAGAATTGGTCTTGCAGCTAAATTTGAACCCATAGTGCTTCCTATTCTGCAAAGCATTTATGCCTAGACTTGAATATGATACGTCTGAATATGTTTTCTACTTTGGTCCAGCTGCATTACATTCAGATTACTTCATATTTCTGCTATGACATTAAATTCTTCTCTGTAATGGTGCTCATTACTTGAAACAATTTATACAAATATCATTTTTAGTAACACTGTTTTTAATTTCAGTAATGCATTTGTCCCTAGATATGAATGCCAAAGTCTGTATTTCACTTTGTTTTATTGTCCCTGTGAAAGAAATGAAAGCATTTGGGAAATCATTACGAGCAGCCAGACATTTGTTGTAACTGGGTGAAGAACAGTAGGATTTCTATCACTTGTTCTCTTTCCAGAAGATTTAGAAGAGTTTTGGGGGAACAGGGATACTTTTAGCCAAATATAGGGCATAACTGATATAGGGCTAGTTCTGAGGCAAGAGAGTTAGGAAACTAATTGAGGTTATGTATTGGTCTTGATGACAATAATAACCAGATTCACAAAAGTTACTTCTTTTCCTGCTGCGGATATATAAATAGAAAGAAAAATAGTATTTTTTTAGAGACTTACTTAAGTGTATTTCTGCATTTAGTAGGTGTTGGAACATGGCTGCCGTCTTCTTATTTCTACTTGGTCAGATGCTTTTATACATTTGCCTCTGAAAAGTCTGAAAAAAGGGATGCTCCAAATGAGCCCAAATCCAATTGTCACAACTGTTCCTATTGGGAAATGTACACTGGAAACAATGTCGTGCAGACCTTAATTCAATTAAACTTCATTGTTTTCAGGAGCAGCTTTGAATGTGAGATACAGAAGTCAAAATGGATGGAAATCCAGGGACTGATTAATTTCTGTGACTCTTCTTGCTAGATACACTGGAGTATGAAGAACAGTCAAAGTTCTCTAGAAACGGGATTTTTTCTGTTGTTCTCTTGATTAGGAAGTGAATTCCTGTCATCAGGAGTCATAAAAATTGAGTGAACCCTCACACAAACCAAGCCACAAAGTTAACAGCTCTCTTGATAAGGATAACTTTGTCAGATTTTATTTAGCAAAGCATAATTGTTATTTTTTTGGACGCATGAACAGTTACAACCAATTTTCTAAAAGATGTAAAAGTCTTAGAATTAGCTTCGTATAAGTTAAAAAGTTGGAAGACAAATAAAAGAGAGAGACCCATATGTGACCTCAAGAACAATGCCTGGCCTGTTACTTGGTGTCTCTTGATCAGGAAAGAAAAAGTGGGTACTGTGATAAAAACAAGTGGAATAGGTGGTGGAAGAAATACAGGCAATGCGAATAGGAGGGACAGGGTCTCTGCAAAATGAGGAAGAGAACTGTAGGTACATTTGTCATCTCTAGGAAATTAAGTTTCATTATTTCATTTGCCCTTGGAACAGCTTGTTTAATGTTAGGAAAAAAAACGATACTTGAGCTGCTCTGAAATGTGAAGTCTGTTACAATAAAGCTTTAATAAGACAGGTAACTTCTATTTCATGTGAATGATTTTATGATCCTGGGCCTCCAACCAAGATTTTCAGCAGTGATTAGTGATGTTATGATTTTTATTATTTTAATAGCCAATACTAGATGCTGTAAAAGGACTTAATTTTCAGCAGTTACTAAACACAACCTTTGAAATGTATGATACTTCTTTTTTGGGGTGAAGCGGACTAAAGTCAGAGGAAACAGAATAGAGGAAACTGAGAGATTACAGGTAGGACATTTCTTCCTTTCAGTCATTGTCATGAGATTATTTATAGGATTGGTTATAGTCAAATGAACCATGTTCTGGTGTTATGTTCATTCTACAATTGCCTTGTTTAGCAATTAGGATTCTTTAATTGGTGAATTATT
Source organism: Cariama cristata (assembly GCF_000690535.1). Lineage (NCBI taxonomy): Eukaryota > Metazoa > Chordata > Aves > Cariamiformes > Cariamidae > Cariama > Cariama cristata. The sequence continues at coordinate 26,223 of NW_009607920.1, forward strand.
CCCAGGAGACATTGCTGTACATTCTACTACCTAGAGCTACACTTAACAGTTATCTTTAAAATGCTTTCTTTCTGATTATTTATTTTTAATAAAAATAATAAATAATTAAGTAGTTCTCACATTGTCCGTTCAAGTACCTAATAGTGTAAGCTAAAAAGATATAAACTTGAAGTGCCATTTGCAACATAAATGGGAAGAGAAAATAAATTACCTGAGATTTCAATAAGTAAAAAACCCAAAGGACTGAAAACATCACTAGGGTCATCATATCTAGTCACTTTAACATCAATCAGTCCATAAAGCTGAGTAATACCTTTCATAAATCTCATTAAGAAAAAAAACAGAACTATATCAAAAGTACTACATTACTAAATGAAGCACTGTACAAACAGTAGAAGTTTCTTCTTACAAGTCCTAGAGGTCTAAGGTTTATACCTACTGTTTTCTAGTGCAGTGCTTTTGTGCCTATAGCAATAAATAATGTGGTAGGTTGCTAAAATATACTACTGTGTTCCAGTCTCACCTACTTACCTTCTTTGAGTGTGGTGAAAAGGTCTCACAGAACTTTAATATTTGTGTAGCCTGTGTTTTGTATACAATTCTATGTTGTATTTCTGTGTGTACTTAAAGGTTAATAGGGAGAGAAGCAAAATACCATATGAATAGCTATGAAGGGAAATGAACAAAAAAGAGCAAGAAGCTTAGATTGATTGTGCTTTTATTGTCTATATAGTCTTTGATCATAATTATGATGAAGTCGAACTACTCCATTCATATATTGATGAAGAAGGCATACTCATGAATGAGATACTTAAGGAAGCTCTGAATATATCGTGTTCCCAATCTGCCAATTGTGTCTTAGTTTTCAAGTAATTTCATTTCTATCTGTCATTGTTGTACATTTGCTGAATGTGTGTAATGGGAATAAATGTACTTCCATCAACAACCTGGTTTTCTAAACAATTACTGGAGAAAAGGGTTCCTTTGGAGGATAGCTTTGAACAGAAGATTATGCCCTGAATACTCATCAGGTAAGTGTTCTGGCCTAGCCAGATGCAGGATGTGTGCCATTCTTAGGGGAATTATTACCTCTGTTTTTTCTTTTAGAAAAGGAACCTTAGAAAGGAAGCCTGGTAGGATGTGCTATGTGCAAAACTGTTCAACAAGAAGGCTTACAACTGTGTACTCACTTGTTAGTCATCCATTTTGCCTCTAGTGGCACAGGAAATAGGTTCCTACCTACCCACTCAGGAAGCATAAAGTCAGCAGGGAGACTCTCAACACTATAGGACACTGTTTCACCATTTTTTACAAAGTAGAATTCAAAAGGAATTCCTTCTGGGAAGGGCAGGATTGCTGCATGCAGACCTGGGTTTTTCAGCCTCTCATCGTATTGACCAGCAAAGCCTGGACTTTGGGATAGGTGTGAACCTTAGACCTCCAGTGCTTTAGTCTCAAATTTCTTGCAATATTAAGGCATATAGATCACAGCGGGCAAAGTCTGGTACTGTACGATGGACAGGGCCTCAGGCCTTAAAAGAAGATAGGTATCTAAGGAGGCTGAGCAATGGCTACAGGCTATTTCACAACCTGAAAGGTTTGCACAAGGCCAGGGGCTGTGAACACTGAAAAAGAGTTTGAAGACCTACAGCTCCTGAAGATTACACCTCTCATTTTGGTGTTTCCAATTGGAAGGTCTAAGTGGTGTGCTATTCCTTTGCATTGGACAGTGTCTGATCTTTTGGTGCATCATTTTTATGATGCTGAAATAAATCAAGATGTGAGCTGTCAAATAAAAGAAATCAAAGAACTTGTGTGATATTTCACATACTTTAGATTCCTATCCAAAGGTAGAGGAGCCAATATAAAAGTTTTAAGCTATTTTCCAGGGGGATATCATTCTCTCCACAGCCTCCTAATTTACGCATCTAATTTTGCCTTTCCTTCTGAAAAACAAGGCACTGAAATTAAAGCTGTGTGAAGACTTTCTTGTCCTTTCTGCCACATTCTTGCATTTGTATGTTTGTAGACTTTGTTATTTGAGCCTTTTGGACAGAAAAATCTAACATAAAGAATCTGCAGAATTCAACTTTGAGCATCTTGAAAGACACTAATTTGTTTAAAGATTTCCATCTTACATATTCACCAGGTATGTTTTCTGTCTATACTCTCTTTTTCATAACTACTTCAGTGATGAGTTCTGTAGTGTAGAGACTGTAGATCTGATAGAAGCCTTTAAAAGATGCCACAGTATACATAACAAATCAGTAAAGAATTACTTTGACTTCATTCTTGGAAAGCTGGATTCTGAATATTCCTGAATTCTAATAAAATAATAGGCTTTACATAATTGGGAGATGTTTTTCAACATTTTCATTTTAGATTGCTCTCCCTAAATAACTGGAGTTTGCAGGATTGCACTTTCGGTTGCTTTTATTTTCTTCTCATTCGTTGTTCTCCATAAGTCTTGTTTTCAAATGCCTGCTTTTTTTTCCTCAAAACATATTCTATCATACTACTCCTTCATAGAAAAGAAGTTAGCACTGCATTTGAGACTGGACAAAATGTTACAGTATTTCATTATTATGAATAAAACATGGATACTTTTAAAGGAAATTATTTTAAAATTAATAACCTACATTATCTTGTAGTACAAATATTCAACATTTATAAGGATGTTATATAGCTCTCCTTTATTACACATATTCAGTGACATCTCCTGTGCCTTACAGTGTGCATTGTAACAGCATATTCTATAGTCAGGAAAGTATTTAATACTCTTCCATATTATAAACATCTTCAATATATCTTATTAAAATACAGTAACCATTACAGAAACATACATATCTATTTAATATTTCAATAACTATTAGGAAGATGTTACATATATCTCATTAATATAGCAATAATCATTAAAGTTTTTTAATATTAATAAAAGTGTGTAAAGATGTGATTTTAATATATAGCCCTAGAATCTTACATACACAGTAGAGTTATTGTAATGTGAAAATAAAAAGAAAATATTGGTCAATTAAGAAAACAGACATACATTTTTATGTAATGTGAAGAACAGTTTGAAAGAATTCCTACTGTCCAGCAAAAATTAAAAGCTATATGAAGATGCATATTATGCTTAGGTAAATATACTTCACATCTAGATTGGTTAATCAGTAAGACATTGCACAGAACCATAGAATCATAAAATTGTTTAGGTTGGAAAAGACCTTTAAGATCATCAAGTCCAGCCATAAACCTAACGCTGCCAAGTCCACCACTAAACCATGTCCCTAAGCACCATGTCTACACATCTCTTAAATACCTCCACGGATGGTGACTCCACCACTTCCCTGGACAGTCTGTTCCAATGCTTGGCAACCTTTTCGGGGAAGAAATTTTTCCTAATATCCCATCTAATCTTCCCCTGGCACAACTTGAGGCCCTTTCATCTTGTCCTATTGCTTGTTACTTGGGAGAAGAGACCAGCCCCCACCTCGCTACAACCTCCTTTCAGGTAGTTGTAGAAGGCAATGAGGCCTCCCCTCAGCCTCCCCTCAGCCTCCTCTTCGCCAGGCTAAACAACTAAACAGACTAAACAACCCAGTTCCCTCAGCTGCTCTTCATAAGACTTACCCTCTAGACCTGTCACCAGCTCTTCCTTGGTCACACTTCAGCACCTCAAGGTCTTTCTTGTAGACAGGGGCCCAAAACTGAACACAGTGTTTGAGGTGTGGCCTCACCAGTGCGAAGTACAGGGGAACAATCACTTCCCTAGTCCTGCTGGCCACACTGTTTCTGATATAGGCCAGGATGCCTTCTTGGTCGCCTGGGCACACTGCTGGCTCATATTCAGCTGGGTGTCAATCAACACCCCAGGGTCCTTTTCCACTGGGCAGATTTCCAGCCACTCTTCCCCAAGCCTGTAGGATTGCATGGGGTTGTTGTGACCCAAGTGCAGCACCTGGCACTTGGCCTTGTTGAACCTCATACAACTGCCCTTGGGCCATTTATCCAGTCTGTCCAGATCCCTCTGTAGAGCCTTCCTTCCCTTCAGCACATCAACACTTCCACCCAACTTGGTGTCATCTTCAAACTTCCTGAGGGTGCACTCGATCCCCTTGTCCAAATCATTGATAAAGATATTCAACAGAACTGGTACCAATACCATGTCCTGGGGAACACCACTTGTGGCCGGCAGCCAACTGGATTTAACTCCATTCACCACAAATCATTTGCATACCTATTTAATGCATTGTAGTTGTTATTGCCAGGTTGTATAATTCTTCCCATTAATTCCTTTTAATCGGAACATATAGTAACACTCAGAATCTTTGAGCAGCTACAATCGGTTGTCTTTTAAAAATAAGGGAGTGGGAACAAAATCTTATAGAAAGATGTCACACCTTCCCACCAAATTGTGATTTTATGACCTTGTATATCTATGACAATACTGTGATAATGAAAATTTTAAAATGTTATGTATGTTTTCTACCTAGTGCATAAAATCTTTTTACTTTTTGACTTGGAAATTAAACCAGGAAGTTTCTGCAAACAGTAGAACTACTGAAACCATTTTTCTGGTGGATATGAGTGTTCAAGGTATAGAGATCTCTGGATTCACTGTGTCTTTTCTGAATATTGGAGAATAAATATATATGTATTTTTCTTTTCTACCTGGGTATTTATTTTCATGAAGGACATAGAAACAATATCTTTTTAAACAATTTGCATTCTGCAGATGTAGTAGAAATCAGGCAGCCGATTTGAAAGTCACTAATGGGGAATTTACATACAACAGCCTTGCTTCTGTGTCTATATGTGTGTGTATATGAACATACATAAACCTTGTTTTCTTACAAAATCAGGCAATAGCCAGTAATAATTTGCTGAAATATTGATTAATGCATTCTTAGGACTTTGCAAACTATATTAGTTCTCTTTTTCCCACTTTCATGTAGAGTCAATGCACTTACACCTACATTATAAGAAAAATCTTATTGTTTCAAGAAGATGTATTAAAAAAATAGTATCAGTTAACTGATGTATGAAATCCTGAAAATATGTATGCATGTTTATGTTTATTGTCACTAGGTGGACAATAAACCTAAATCTCTTACTCTTCAAGCATATAATTTCTGTGTGCATACACTCTAGCTATACTAACCTAAATAACATCATTTTTTCAAGTGACTCTTAGTTCCGTCATAGTTAAGCACCTTCCTAAGACTCTGAAACATGGGAGGTTGCAGCCTGCATAAATGTTTCATTGGAATTATTTGCTTGCCAATTTTCAGCACACACTGTACCTTATTAATTAGCAGACTGGAACATTTTGTTAAAATCAAGCTACAAATTCTACAGTAATATTAAACATCAAAGTTTGTTTGCATGTATCAGAAATATTATGGTTTAAAACCTACCTTTTAAAGTATTAAGACAAAATTCTCAGTTCATAAGATGTCTTAAATACTTGCAAATGAGCTCCAGAAAGGATTTTAGATTTCAAAAGATTCAGCAAGAACGATGTTCTTTATTTTTCTTGCCACATTTCTTAATTCCCCTTAACTGGAGTTTTGGGTGTCCTTGAAATGAAAATTTAAATCTTAAGCGATTCTATGCATAGGAATGTTAACCTGATGGTCATATTTTCTTCTTTTTTTTTTTTTTAATCCTACATTTCTCTTTCAATATCTTTGTCTATGCGTTTCTTTAAAATGAAAAACAAAACCAAAACTCTAAAACCAAATTTCTTTTATTATTTCTTAAAAGATGTCAATACTATGGCATATTTAATTTGGTGACCTGTCTTCAGTACTCTGATAATAAATTGTTTGCTCAATGAGAATGAAACATCAGTAATAGTAATAACTTATGTTGGGGTAATAGTAATTACTTACATTGCATTTTTTCACATAGGGATCTTGACTTCATTTATGTAGTATCCTTAATTTTATGGGATGCATCTGACCAGGAATAAATAATCCACTTTGAATTCACTTTTTGTAGATTACAGTGCAGAATCATCTTTACTATAAATTGTTTTGCTTGAGTACCATGTATCATATTTTTTTCTAGACAACAAAGGCTATATATTAGCATGGAGAACTGTTGAATACTGATCTTTGGCAAAGATACTGCAGAGTTTGTTTCATTACTGTTCTCTTCAAAAAAATAGTTTTAATTTGTAGGTAAATTACAAAGGAAATTATGCATCTGTAATAAAAAGACAGATAATTTGCAATGAATAGTGAAAGTCGCTAATTATATTAAAGATTCCAACAGTGCTATATGCGATTTAATAGCTCTTCATGTTATATACAATAATACAATAATAGCTGGAAAAAGAGGTGGCATTTTCAATAGACTGAAGTAATTACTGCATGATTGTAAATAGGTCACTACCAATTCACTTCAATAAATACACAAATTCCTAGAGTCTGTGATTAGGTATGCTTAATTACATGATCCCTCAGAATTTCATTTTTGCATTAACTTTTGATAGCATATTGTTATACACCTATAACAATAAAGTAATATTCATTGGGGATGCCAAAATATGCAAGTCTAAGCAGAGAACTATTTCAAGTAATATCTCAGTACAAGAAAACTGTATAACATGTATTCTTATTTAAAGCTTTTTAAAACACTACATAAAATAATAATACATTTTAATATTTTTAACTTCTAATTGGCACGCAATGAATTCATAGAATCATAGAATGGTTTGGATTGGAAGGGATCTTTAAAGGTCATCTAGTCCAACTCCCCTGCAATGACCAGGGACATCTTCAACTAGATCAGATTGCTCAAAGCCCCATCCAAACTGACCTTGAATGTTTCCAGGGATGGGACATCTCATCTGCCACCTCTCTGGGCAACGTGCTCCAGTGTTTCACCACCCTCATCATGAAATTTTTTTTCCTTTTATCTAGTCTGAATTTATCTTCTTTTAGTTTAAAGCCATTACTTTTTGTCCTATTGCAACAGGCCCTACTAAAAAGCCTGTCTCTGTCTTTCTTATAAGCCTCCTTTAAGTATTGAACAGAAACAGTAAGGTCTCACTGGAGCCTTCTCTTCTCCAGGCTGAACAACCCCCAACTCTCTCAGTCTTTCTTCATAGGAGAGGTGTTCCTTCCCTCTGATCATTTTTGTGGACCTCCTCTGGAACTACTGCAACAGGTCCATGTCTTTCCTGTGCTGAGGATCCCAGAGCTGAAGGCAGTACTGCAGGGGGGGTCTCACCAGAGCAGAGTAGAGGGGCAGAATCACCTCCCTCAAACTGCTGGCCATGCTGCTTTTGATGCAGCCCAAGGATATGATTGGCTTTCTGGGCTGTGAGCATGCACTGCTGGCTCATGTCCAGCTTTTCATCTACCAGTACCCCCAAGTCCTCCTCCTCTGCTCTCTATCCTTTCAACCCTCAGCCTGTAATGATACCAGAGATTGCCCCAAGCCAGCTGCAGGACCTTGCATTTGGCATTGTTGAACCTCATGAGGTTCACATGGGCCCACTTCTCAAGCTTGCCCAGGTCCATCTGGATGGCATCCCATCCCTCAGGCATGTCAGCTGCACCACGCAGCTTGGTGTTGTCAGTAGACTTGCTGAGGGTGCACTCAATCCCACTATGTATGTCATTGATGAAGATAGTAAACAGTACTTGTCCCAATACAGACCCCTGAGGGATACCACTTGCCACTAATCTCCATCCGGATATTGACCCATTGACCACCACTCTCTGGATCTGACCATCCAGCCAATTCCTTATCCACCAAACAGTCCACACATCAAATCCATATCTCTCCAATTTAGAGAGAAGGATGTTGTGTGGGACTGTGTCAAAGGTCTTACAGAAGTCCAGACAGATGATATCTGTAGCTCTTCCCTTGTCCACTGATGTAGTCAATCCATCATAGAAGGCCACTAGGTTGGTCAGGCAAGACTTGCCCTTGATGAAACCATGCTGGTTGTCTTGAATCGCCTCCCTGTCCTCCATGTGCCTTAGCATAGCTTCTAGGAGGATTTGTCCTGTGATCTTCCCAGGCACAGAGATGAGGCTGACAGGTCGGTAGTTCCCAGGCTCCTCTTTTCTACTGTTTTTAAAAATGGGTGCATTGTTTCCTTTTTTCCAGTCACCAGGGACTTCATTTGACTGTCATGACTTTTCAAATATCATGAAGAGTGGTTTGGCAACTACATCAGCCAATTCCCTCAGGACTCTGGGATGCATCTCATCAAGTCCCATAGACTTATGTATGTTCAGGTTCCTCAGGTGGTCACAAACTTGATCTTCTCTTACAGTGTGAGGGACTTTGCTCCCCGTGTCCCTGCATCAAGTTCCATCCACCTGAGAGGTGTGGGAAGAGAGGTTGGCAGTGAAGACTGAGGCAAGAAAGTTAAGTACCTCCTCCTTCTCATCAGTTGTTACCAGTTATGTTCATCAGGGGATACACTTTGCTTGACCTCCTTTCCTGCCTCACATACCTAAAGAAACCCTTGTTATTATTCTTTGCATCCCTTGCCAAGTTCAGCTCCAGCTGTGCCTTGGCCTTTCTGACCCCAACCCTGCACAACTGAGTAGCATCCCTATACTCTTCCCAGGATACCAGTCCCTGCTTCCACTGCCTGTGCATTTCACTCTTGCCCCTTAGTTTGACCAGCAGGTCTCAACTGAGCCATACTGGTCTTTTCCCTTCCTTGCCTGATTTCTTGCATCTGGGCATCGAGAGCTCTTGTGTTCTATAGAAAGCGTCCTTAAAGATCTGTGAGCTCGGTTCTGCTTCCTTGTCCCTGAGGGTAGTTTCCCAGGGGGTCCTATTGACTAACTCCTTGAAGAGCTGGAAGTTTGCTTTCCTATAATTCAGGGTCCTGACTTTACTCTTCACCTGACCCAATCTTGACATCACTGATTAGCTCATATGTGTTAGTGAACAACGGGTTGAGTATCACATCCCCTTCTGGTACGGCTGTCTATTACCTGGCTTAAGACGTTATCCTCTATGCACTCCAGGAGTCTCCTGGATTGCCTGAAGCTGATTGTGCTCCTTTCCCAGCAGACGTCGGAGTGGTTGAAGTCCCCCAGCAGGATGAGAGCCTGTGAGCATGAAGCTTCCTCTTCCCTCCTTAATCAACACACCTTAATTCCTTTGAGGTATTTTGCAGGTGTTTCCCTGTTGGCTCCTATTACCACAGGAGCCCCTGGCTCATCTCCATGAGACTTCAAGAGCACTGCAGTGTACCCAGAATGTCTCAGAGCAACAGGCTGAGGCCTCTCACTAGCACCCCGTCCCTCTAACCTTGGTGTGTTGTCCTACAGCTTGTCACGGATGAGCCTGATATTATCCCTCTTCCCCCTTCAATTCTAGTTTAAAGCTCTGTCAGTGAGCCCCGCTAACTTGTGAACAAAGACCTTTTTCTCCCTTTAAGAAAGGTGAATCCCATCATTCGACAGGTAGTACCCAAAAATATTTCACAGACATGAAGGAAATGGTAATAGTTTGACTTCATAAAATGTAAAGACCTAGGTGGTCTTTTATTTTATGTAAAGATCTGTTATTAGAAACTTTATAGATTTTTAACAATAAAAGGGAGCATGGAAGGAAACATGGAATGTGAAAACTGGACTAGTAGAATAGAACAGAATAGAATAGAGTAGAACTATTTCAGTTGTTCCAATTGCCTGACCACTTCAGGGCTGACCAAAAGCTAAAGCATGTTATTAAGGGCATTGTCCAAATGCCCCTTCAACACTGACAGGCTTGGGACATCGACCACCTCTCCAGGAAGCCTATTCCAGTGTTTGACCACCTTCTCAGTAAAGAAATACTTCCTAATGTTCAGTTTAAGCCTCTCCTGGTGCGGCTTTAAACCATCCCCATATATCGTACCACTGAATACCAGGGAGATCAGTGTAACTCGCTCCACTTCTCCTCCTCAGGAAGCTGTAG
>NW_009607921.1:0-785 GCF_000690535.1 Cariama cristata
CGAGCTGCCGGCTCCTCGCGTGTCCCTCCGCGCCCCAGAGGTTCCCGCCGCCCGGGAAAGCCGCGGGTACTGAGGGCCGCAGCGCTCCGCTGCTGACTGTGCTGGCCACGGAGCTGCTCGCCTCGGCGACTGAGTGCTAGTTTCGGTTACACCATGTATAAATCTCCCGCCATTGCTTCTGGCCCCATGCAGTTGATGCAAAGATCGGTGACATACAAACCCCCTTGGCTTCTAACTTTCCTCACCGAAGTGGGAAGCGAGGTGCGGCGGGTGAGGAGTCCGACATAGTGAAAGTCAGTAACAGCAGAGTGTTACTAACCAGGCATTCTTTGCAGCGCTGGGGACAACTCCACCAGGAGTGCTCCAACGATGTGGTAAACTGCCAAAGACTGTATACCATAAAGTTATACATATGCATAGGATTTCCGAGAGTTCGTTTACATAAACATGAGAATTCCTGGAACTCACTAATATATGCAAGTGTCCGATCCACATTCACAGTCGTCTTCTCTGGTGGTCTTTTGTCTTGGCTTATCACTGTTGCAAGTTCCTTATCTTGGTCTCGATTGGTGTTGGTTGGTTTCTTTGTGCTCCTCAGGATGCATCAGTCTGAAGTGAGATTGTCCCCAGAGCCTCCCCACCTCACAGCCATTCCAGCCATCCCCCAAAGGCCCTTCCTTTGTTAAGTATCTGTGAGAAACATTCACCTATGTAGTTTTTAAGAGAGGACAAAGTCTGTGAAGCAAAGGTTTATTTCAGCGCTGGGTGCACGGGAGATCACCCCC
>NW_009607921.1:1279-5950 GCF_000690535.1 Cariama cristata
CTAAAAGATATTTACAACATTTTCCTTGTTCTTGGGGCTTTCAACTCTTTCACAGTATGATGACGCTTTTGATACACAGGATATCAAAAACTGAGGAGCTGCATTTTCTTTCCCGAAGCAATCAGACGTGAAGGAAATGTTAACGTATTGACATCAGACGAGCTTTTTCTGGCAAGGCACTCCCTTTTGCTCTGGTATATACCACTAGGTGTCAAGGAAGTACCTCGATAGGGACAGAAAGAATGGGAAAGAGAGGCAGAAGAGAGAGGGGGGAAGAAAAAAGGAAAAGTGAGGGGTGAAGAAAGGGAAGGAGGCAAGGACCAAAGGAGGGAAGGCGGAAGGAAGGAAGGAGGAGAAGAAGACAGAGGGGACAGAGTGAAGAGAGGAGGAAGGAAGGAAGGAGGAGAAGACAGAGGGGACAGAGTGAAGAGAGGAGCCCATGTGCTGTGTTTGGGAGGCTTCAGGAGCACCCACCTTGCTCCCCATGGACAAGAGGTGCTCCCTCTCCTGGGGTGTGGGTCGCCTTTAGTGGCTGCTGCCCCCAACACTGCCTGCAGCTCGGTCTGGAAACAGAGGCTGTAATCCACTCTCTCTAATGCATATTGGTACAGTCATGAACAGGAATTCAATGAAAATTGCCCCAAGGGAAATTAGAAGAAACATTTGTCAAAGGGTGGATGGAAGGTGGAAGAACTGTGGGCTGTTAAGGAAAGGGAACATGAAGAATAGAGTATGGTAACAACCAGCAGGTGCTGTGACCTGTGAAATACTCTACCTCACATAAAACTGGCCTTTAATCTTGCTGATACAACCCCAGAATGAGTTTGCAGCTCTCGGTGTCATTGCTTGTCTTAAACTGATGTTAAACCGTCAGCTGCCCACTGATTCTGCATGTCCCTTTCACTCACAGTCAAAGAAATGTAAGACATTAAAAGCCTCAGTACCAAACCACTCTTGCTTTTCTCTAGAACAAAAGCCCAAAGAAATCTGAAAATTCATAAGGCACAACATAAGGCTGTATTTCCTCACTTTTACAAATCCCTGGGCTGAGACCTTAGTGGGTTATGCCTCATGGGGAATTGTACTGCAAGGGAACTTCCACCCTCTTGGAAATTCCATCTTGAAAAGAAATCCACTTACATTTCAAAATACAGTCATGATATTTGAAAGAACTGGAAAATAATGGTTTTAGTAAAAGTGTGCATGTGTCAGTCAAAATATCACCATTTAGTTTCTGTTGTAAACTGTTATTATTTACAATACACTGTAACAGAACACATGACAATACATCTGAAACAGTATACTGAAATGAAGTTTTATTTTGCCAGAATTCCCTTCGTTAAAACATATTCCTACAGAATACTATACTTGCACATAAGAATAATCAAAAAAAGAAACCTCCGCTTAGTTATACTGTAAAACCCCAACAGTTGAAAGTTGAGTCTGTATGCAGTCAAAAGTCCTACATCCACTGCAGTCTACAGAAAAGACAAACCCTTGTTGGTCTCCTGGAAGTCCGTAGTGCTCCGTAGGGCTGGGCCTGGGATATCTATTTCTTTTCTATAACATTTTCTTATGACCTTATGAGCATACAGGACTACTATAAAGTAGGATTGCTTCTGAGCACTTGGCTGTAAGCATTAAATCTTACTGATGCACTTGCTTGAACAAGAGTGTGAAGGAAGAAGTACATCGAATGCACAGAACTAAAGAAATAAGATGAATGGGACGTATCTGGAAGTGTAAATCAATGCAATTCATGGATGCCAAGACAGAGACAGTGCCACCTACCTTCAGTTCATCTCTGTAGGACTGAACTTTCTTCCTATAAATCCTGACATTAGTGCATGATAAAAGAATCAAATTAATTAAAAAAATTAAATAGAAATATTGAAGTTGTGAAAGTCATACAGGTAATGTTTCATATAGGTGAGGAGCACTGATTCAGAGCAGTGAGTGTTAATAAATGTATTGGTAACATACCTTGTTTGCTACTGCATAATGAAAACCAATGCCCACATGTGGCAGGAGCAAGATTCTGCCTTAGAAAGTATTTAGAAATGCTGAAACTGGGATTCTGTCTACAATGTGAGAATTTCAAGAGCCTGAAACTGCAGCAGGAACTCTTTCTTGCTGTAATTTCCATTTACTGACAAACCAAACACTGAATTGTAGTAAGCAGATTCTTCCTTGGTGAATACAAACTGTCACTTGACACTCTCACTGACTCAGGATGTTTGTATAGAGAAAGCCCAGAAAAGCTTTTGCTGTATTAAAATAGCAATAATGATAATGATAAAACCCTCCGTCCTGGTGATACCTAGGGTGCATACTGATATAGCCCAAATTACCAATAAGCTTAGACTAAAAGTAGTTCTGAAGTCATAACGAAAATCCCAGGAGACTGGGGCTAGCCTGGTACTTGGGCCATCTGGATGTGCCTCCTCTTTGGGCCCTGATCCTTCAAGGGGATCTGTGTTTTCATGGCACACAGAGCCATCCACTTCCATTGAACTCCTAGGAACATGGCAAGGCTAAAACAGGGATTACCTGGATCACTAAATCTCATCTCCTGCAGATGCACCAACCATGAAATGAGCATTTATTAGAGAAGGGCTCAAAGGACATCCTCTACAGAGGGTGCCCTCAGCACTCAATAGCAAATGAATGGCCTATCATAAAATACAAGCTCCCAAGTCTTAATTAACATCCCCCAGGCAGTGGCCAATAGGAAAAACCTTAGCAGACCTGAAACAGTGATAGAAGATAAAGTAGAAACAAGGGAATTGTGAAAGATTCAGAGTCATCACGCGTCCAAAACTCACACACTTAAGTAACTGTTTGGCACTGTGCTGGAAATACCAGACCCTACACAGCTCTGCACACAGATTTGTTCCTCCGTTCTTGCTTTGGGGGGAGTTTTGGGACTGTCCTTACAATTGTTTTGTAGTGAAACCAAGGAAACTCTATAGCAGGTGCTGCTCCTTGTCTTAAACTCCTCCAATAGTAGGAGTAATGCAGAGACAAGGCCTGGATCTCAAGATGAACCAAAAAGACCTTACAGGCAGTTTACGATGTGAAGGATCATTTTCACAAGCTGTAGCAAGTATGCAGGTTCACACGATGATATTAAACACCCAGAATCAGACACCCAGATGGTGGTATCAGATGTGGAAAGGAAACAGGTGCATTGGAACAGGTATTTAATTTCCACACGGCAAACATTAGCTCCTTTTATGTGGTTTTGAAGCAACAAAGGTTATTTTTCCTATTTTACAGACAAGGCAGTGAATCAGGAGAAGGCAAATTCGTCTGCCTCTAGTCCCTCAGTGAATTTGTGGAAGGGACCCCAAGGCAATACATGAGTTAGGCTATGGAGCAAGACTGTTTCAACTCTGATTTAACTTCCAGATGCCAAGACAGCATTGCAACCCTGCTACCCCACCTATGAAACCTAATAACCCTCAAACTTGTTCTTACTTATGGTTTCAGCCCACACAGGCCTGCATGGCTGGTATCATGGATTAAATCACTTGGAGGTGTGAGTGAAGGCTCAAAGTGGCCAGAGGTGATGCAGGAGATCGTTTCCCAGTGCTTCGCCTGGTGCCTGTGGAGATGGGGAGCATCGGGCAACTCAGAGGAGGTGGTGACTGATGATGGTTCAAAACCGTTTCACAGCATCTAGTGCAAGCCTCGAGCGATAGTCATAGAAGCTAAAACACCATCTGAAGGACAGCAGATGGCAGTGAAAAACCTGAGGGCAGTGCCGCACTCCAGGGATGCCCTAGGGCACAGCAGGTAGCTGCTGATTAATTCCAGCTCTGCAAAAAACATGAGGAGTGGGAGGGAGGGGAAGATGTTGGGAAATTGATTTGGAAGCTTTGTTTTCCGTGTCTTTTTTATCTCCTGATTTGGCTGAAAAAAGGCTGTAAGGATTTTCCTTAATTTTTTGGGAAACTTCTTTTTAGGTAGGAAAGAACCTCAAAATCTTTGGTCTGTAACATTACTAATATAGTACAGCAAGTGGATGCAAAGAGTGATCTTTTCTACCAATATCGATAGACTTGCAAGAACAAAAATTGTTACTAAATGACTTATGCAGCTCAATTTTTGACATAACACAGTGTAATAACAAACTCCTGGGGCCGAGTAGCTGGATATTGCAGGGACGTCTTTTACTTTCTAGACCAGTAAATAATGCTTACTGTGTTCTACCTTGCATTCTCAGCAAAGACAGGATCCCTTAGTTTATATGTACCTCTGACTTCAAGCTTCACTTGTGCTCCCTTACCCTTCCTCCTCAGCACTGCTGTACATGTTGAGGTTGTCTTGGGTGTTTCAAAACTACAGTGCCCTCACTTTTGCCTGCCCTGTGACTGGCCTGTGAGACTTCTGTTGAGAGATTATTGCTTTGCACTCTTCTATATATGTACATAGAGAAAGAAAAAGAAACCCATCCTTAAGAACCTGCAGTCTAACTAAGCATAAAATAAAGGACTTGGAGAAGGCACAGTCATACCCACTGTGCAGGCAGGAAGAAAAATGCAGCATTTAAGAACTGAACCCGCACAGTTATTCAGGGGCTTCATTTTCATTAATGAAAGTCAGCATCATCTTCCTTTGAAATCTTGTGGTTACCATAACGCCAAGTGCATGGAGGGAAAGAGAGGC
>NW_009607921.1:5981-12293 GCF_000690535.1 Cariama cristata
ACTGATCCTAGACTCCCTTCCTCACAGCTGTCTTGTACAGCAGCACCTTTCCCTTCAGGATGCATAGCAGAGACAGTGTGTTTAGCACAATGCATTCAGACTTAATTACAGAGAGATCCTTCTCTTTTCTTGCTCAACCTGTTAACAACCTGTGTTTGCCAGATGGAGTGGCTATATTGCTCCTCAGCATTTCTTTTTACAAGGCTGAGAACTTGTAGCATGCTGCTAGCTCCCCTTATTTCCAAGGAAAGAGAATGATTTTGATCCGACCCCTTCCAAAAAGGCAAGGCCAAATCCCTTGGTGCCTTGTAAGTGAAACATCTTTCTCTTGTGGCAGTCCTCTGCAAATTATGTGCTCCTTGAACTGTTTGAATTTCCTAGATGAGGTCCATCCTACAGCTGGGATTACAGTGCACCTTCGAGGCAGCACAGAGTGTAAAAGACAGCAAGAAGTAGCTGATGCTAGCAGGAAATTCTGTTATTAGACCTGGGTAACTGGGCTTGTGAAATTAAATTACAACCTGCTGCTGGGAACAAAGGCAGCAGGCATCATGCAACACCTAGATATGAGGCTACAGAGTCAGAGCCTTTTGCTTTGGTCCATCTTCATACCATTGATGCAGGCAAATGTAAGAGGCCAAGTTTTGGCTGTCAGGCAGGTGGCTGAGGATCAAGGCCTTTCATTCCTTGAAACACTGTCAATTCCACATGTGAAGCCAGGGATACACGGAAGTGCAAAGTCTTAATGCCTGAATGAGATGTAGAGAGGAAGGACTTAGATCCATGAAGCAGAGGTGCAGAAGAGCACCAAGTTCACGTTGATGTGATGTAAAAAGTGGATACCGCTAGGGTTCAATACACCTTGGGAAATACCAGAAGGGAAATAAAAAGAACCATTGCAATAAATAAGGAAAGCAAATTAGACTGCCAATCTTGATTGACTGGCACATGCAAAATTAAATGATGAAGCCTGAAAAATAAGTTAGGGGGCTGAAGAGGTTGCCTTCAAAGACAGCCCTGATGCAATGAACATCTCAGAGAGCTAGGATATGGAGGATCAGTGGGATTCGATGTTACCTGGCTACCAGTTTCATAGGAATGGTGAGATAAGGTGTTCAGTGGGCAGAACAGCACTCTGCGTGAAAGATTCTGAAAGCAGCAAGAGCATAAAAGCATTATGGAAAATAAAAGTATCACAGGACATGCAGGTAGAAATCACAGATCAACAATAAAAATGTTTTTTCAGGTTGTACCACTCACCTCCTTGATCAGGAAGGAGAGAGTGATCAAGAAGTGGTGAGTAGGATTAGTGAAGCTGCGGATTTTGGACAGGTAGTAATAGGGAGATTCCTACTGTTGGGTCAACGACTTCTCAAGAATGACATGCAGAGAGGACATCTTTGGGTGCAATAAATGACTGCTTCCTAAGACAACCAGTCCTAGTGCCCTCAGGAAAAGAGGGCGTACAGGGTTAGGTCTTGAGTGGTGCATTACGTGCATGTAATTTAAGAGGTTTTAACAGTAGTTTTGACACTATCTGCTAAAGAAAGCATAGCAAAGCAAGATTAAATGCAATTTTGGCCACCATTCACTCTTTTTTAACCCAAAAGCTCTTGTTAAATAACTTCCAATGTCATAACTGAAACCACAGCTAAAGCATACTCTTTAAAAAGAAGCATTAATGCAGCCTTCTAGACCAGAAGACAGTAAGCCGTATACGCATATGTAATACTTGTATAGGCTACCACACAGTGTACCTGCAGCTTAAATACAGGCTTCTCACAGGTGCATGTTGCAAGGTGTTGCCATTTCTCTTCTGTTTGTGTCTTGGTTCTTTAAAGTGCTGAGGTGGACGTCCTGGTGGGGAATGCTAAATGAAGACTGCCAGGGAGCTGTTGGTACAGCTGTCACAGTGTGGTTTTGGTTAACCTCTCTGGGCAGCCCATGCCAAGGTACAGGAGGTAGGGAAGTTGCCAGCATTACTCCCTTGTGTTGTAGGGCAGATGACAGGGCTTGCTGTGCTGTGGCTCTCCTGTGTACAAGCAGTCTCAAGGTGAACACTTTGCCAACCTTACAATTGTCAGGCAAACACAACTCCTGAAGAATTTCTTTTGTCTGATTGAGTAATTGTATTTTACTAAATTCTTCGTTTACAACTGGATAAACTATTTCTCCTGCCTTCCTTACAGTTTTATTCTGGAAAAAAAAAAGCTCTGTGGTGGCTCTATTTCAGTGGCTCACCAGATGGAAATAACCCCTAAGCACTGAAGGTGAATATTTGAGTACGACTGGCCAGAAATCTGAACTCATTTGTGATTAGCCCTTTAGACTTTGTGTTATTTTCCTTTCTTCTGACATCCAGCGGCCACTTGATGGCACTAAGGTTGTTGTCCTGCTCACAAACACATTCTAACAAGCCTCACACTTTGATTTTAGGAGTACTGAAAAATTGTCTGGGGCACTGAATTTGGGTTCTTCGTTTGGACAAGCGTAAGGCTGGTTGCCTCAGCTCTTGTAGTTCAAACAATGCTGCTCCCCTCACACAAACTCCCCACCACCACCACCCCCCCACCACCCCTTCTTTGAAAGCACTTACAGGTAACAATAAATGCTCGCTGGAAATCTCCACACAGGTGTGTATGGATCCTGAAACTTGCTGAGAGTGCATGCCATCCCATCACTCTGGTGGGTGAACATGCTAAATAGCCTTGGTTCTTGCATTAATCCCTAAAGAATGACACTAGTCTCTGGCTACAGAGTCATTTCAAAGGCTCTGCAAAGTAGGGCCTGTAGCGATAGGACAAGTGGATGACAGAGGCATAGATTCAGACTAGATACAGTGAAGAAATTTTTTATGATGAGAGTGGTGAAACACTGGAAGAGGTTGCCCAGAGAGGTGGTAGATGCCCCATCCCTGGAAACACTCAAAGTCAGTCTGGACGGGGCTCTGAGCAACCTGATCTAGTTGAAGGTGTCCCTGCTGATTGCAGAGGGTTTGGACTAGATGACCTTTAATGGTCCCATCCAACCTAAACCTTTCTATGATTCTATGATTCTATGATTTTTGCAGTGTCCTCCAGCTTGAACAGCAGCAGAAATACAGGCCTGCATCTGGGCAAAATATGCTTTCAAGGGGGAGCAAAGGGAACACAGAAATAGTACCTGGCCCACCAGCATGTCGTTTATGGATGCAGGCTTTGGTTTTGAAAACCAAAGACAGGAACAGACTGTGGATTTCTTCCCAGAAAACCCACCCACACTTTTGCCACCTGCATTGTTAGTAATACTGAGACTTGCTCTGCAGTTTTCATGCCTTTATTTCTTTTATTGCATAGGAATTAGATGTAGGGGGCCAGGATCTCTTGGGGACCAGCCTGAGACCCAGCTGCCGGCCCGGACATGGTTTGGCTTACCCCTGAGGCACCTTCCCAGTGTCACTGATGGTGGGGTGGCTTCTTGCAGGGCTGGGAGGGGTCCTCAGGGTGGTTGACCCTCCTCTTTGGGGCTTGCCAGGGACCCTGAGGGGAGCATTGGCTGCCCTGGATGGGAGTGGAGGGCCCAGGCACAGCCTCCTCCTGGTCCTCCTGCAGCCCTTCTTGCTCCCTGTGGGTGGCAACAAGGGCATTGGGGTGGCTGCCAGGACCCCCCTGAAGGGCTGGGCTAGGGGCAGGAGACCCCCCTCGGGAAGCAACGGGGCCAGAAGCAGCCTCAGGGCTGCTCTCCCACCCCCCAGCAGTAGCCTCAGGGCTGCTCTCCCACCCCCCAGCAGCATGGGCGTCCTCCAGGGCCATCCGATGTTGAGCCTCCCCGCTGCACCAGCGCAGGATGGTGTCAACAAACTGGTGGACAAAGCTCCTTGTGCACCTGGCCAGGGAGATCTGCAGTAGCTGGATCAGAGCCTCCTCATCCAGGCCAAAGCAGCGCAGGCTAGATATGACGAGGCTCTGTGCTACTGCTGCTTCCTGGGCATCCTCGAAGAGCTGCCCCGGCTCCTGATGCAGCCAGGGCAGCAGGGGACGGAGAACATTAGGGTAGACATGGAAGATGGATCCCCAGACATAGGCATGGAAGCTGCGCATTGGAGCCATGGACAGCAGCCTTGCAGCTGGTGGCTGGGGTACTGCAGCGTGATGGAGGCCCTGGGCGGTTGAGTGTCTGGGAGTTCCTCCTGTCAGGTGGATGACGAGTGATTTTGCTGCAGGTAGTAGGATGACATGCTCCTCAAAGTCGTCATCTCCCCACACCGAGTGCAAGATGGATCTCACCCTCCTCTTGCACAGGGGGCACTCAGGCTTGCTCTCAGCCCACCGTACAATGCATGGGTAGCAGAATTGGTGGAGGCATGGCAGTACACAGCTGGCCTCCTCCCAGCCATCCAGGCATATTGGACAGTGGTTCTCCAGGTTGGTGGCCATGCTGTCCACGTGCTGTGGTGGGCTGGAGGGAGGTGGGTATGTCATGCTGCTCCCTCTCAGTGGCACTGCAGCAGTGCCTGTCACACTAGAAAAACAAGAGAGGCCACAGTCATTTGCTAGTCCAGGGAGAAGTGGAAGAAATGTCCAGGCCTCTCCAGAAGGAAACCCTCCCAGCTCCCCAGGGTGAGATTTCCCTGCACAGCTCACCTTTGCTGCTGCAAGCGCACCCCCTGCGTGCCCTGGCTGCCTGAACCAGGCAGGGCCAGGGAAAATCCATCAATGGCTCTGCAGTCAGGCACTGAGAGTTCCAGTGAAGAACTTCCCAAGCAGGACCTCAGCACCGGCAACAGCCTTGCTCAACACTCTGACCTTGTGTACTCACTCAGCTGGAGTGCGGGCATCAGCCAGCTGGGTGAGACTCGATGCCCAGATACAAGCAGTGAGGGATACATTATCACAATACATTGTTCGAGGACATCATAGTCCATCGCTTGGAAATGTCACAGTCCATCCCTTGGTGACATCGGAACCCACTGCTCAGTGATATCACAGTGCATTACTCTGGGGTGTCACAATGGGTGGTCCTCACCCACAGCACTCACACATGTGTCTGGAGTTACTGCAATGCCACCATCCACTCCATCCCCCATCTCTTCTGCTCAGCATTGGTGTTTCATGCCACTCACTGGGGCCTCACCCATCTGGGCCTCGGGGCCCTGTCAGGCTGCTCTGGCCATGGCTGACATCTCCAGGCACATGCATGTTGCAAATGAGTGGTCTGAGGTTGCTCAGAGGTATTAGCAGGAAAGGTTTTAATATGAATTTATAAAAGTGTGACTTAACAAAGTTCAGTGGCAACATTCACTCTGTTACTTACTACATGAAAGGGATATACACAGGAAAAATCAAGTTAGAATCAAGCTAGAGTGATTTACAAAGAGACCGGAGAAAAAAGGGGTAAGGAAGACCCTCCTGTTGAGTCACGAGGTTCAGAGTAGACACCCTGCTTTCTAAACTCATTCAGAGAGGAGTCTAGGTACAGCTGGATCTACCCCTAGTCCCGGACTTGGTCAATGGTTTACATCTAAGAGGTATGGGGAGTACGGTATTTAGCAGTACTTCTTCATTTAACAGCACTTGATCATTGACTAACATTTACAAAGTAATTCAATAGGATTTACCACAATCATAACAGTGATGTAAATTGTTATAGAGTATTTGAATCGATTCACACAGGCATGCACACAAACACAAAAAGAGAGACATGTATAAAGGAATAAATGTATAAAGAGAAGTACACTTGTTAGAAAAATTCCCCTTGAGTTCAGTGAAATACTCACTTCAAATGCCAAGGCGTTTTTCAGCAGGTGAGGGCTGAGTCTCAAAGTGTGAAAGATTTTCGTTGGAGGCTTCGTTGACTGCTTTCAGCAACAGTCCTCCGAACTTTGTAAACATGAGAGTTTCACAAGCTCTCCGAGGTATTCCACTCAGACGGAGATGCCGGTTGCAGCCCGTTGCAGTTCAGGAGAGCTCACAGGGTCTCGCTTAGGATCACTGTTTATAGGTTCGCAAGATGATTGACTTTAGTCATTAGTAAATTTCCATTCTGGCCACAATTCTAGTCGATAATTGGTGGAATTCTCAAAATTCCAGTAGCGATGATACCATCTGTGTTTTGCTCCAGCTACCAATGCCTGTTTTGCTCCAGATACAAAGCTGTTTTGCTCAAGCTACAAGACTGTTTTGCTTGAGCTTCCAAGGTCTGTTTTGCTCAAGATACAAAGCTGTTTTGCTTGAGCTTCCAGCCTTGGCCAGGCAATAGGAGTTGCTGGTACAATCAGTGTTATTCCCATCTTAGCTGTGAAAAATTTCTGGTATGGTCAAGGGATGCTTAACC
>NW_009607922.1:0-13571 GCF_000690535.1 Cariama cristata
CCCTCTCGATGTGACCATCCAACCAATTCAGCATCTGCCAAACAGTCCACCCATCAAATCCATACCTCTCCAATTTAGAGAGAAGGGTGTTGTGGGGGACCATGTCAAAGGCCTTACAAAAGTCCAGATAGATGACATCCGTAGCCCTTCCCTTGTCCACTGATGCAGTTACTCCGTCACAGAAGGCCACCAGGTTGGTAAGACAACCATCATCCAGCTTTAGATGGTCAAACACTCCCTAACATACAAGGCCACCCTACCACCTTTCCTTCCCTGCCTATCCCTTCTGAAGAGTTTATAGCCATCCATTGCAGCACTCCCATCAGTGAAACATTCCACCATGTTTCTGTGATGGCAACTGTGTCATAGTTTTCCTGTTGTACAATGGCTTCCAACTCCTCCTATTTGTTGTCCATGCTGTGTACATTGGTGTAGATGCACTTCAGCTGGGCTATTGATCCCTCCACCTTTTTGAGAGGAGAAGCCCTAATTCCTACATGATCATTTTCAGGTGCTTCCATGGTATCTAATCCATCAATGACTCTTGTGCCGTTGCTGCCGCATGGCTTTCCATCCCCTACTTCCACTGAGGTGGCAGACCCAAGGACCTCGTTAGCACATCGTTCCTCAAACACTGACATGCCACCTCCACACCTGTCTCTGGCAAGCCTAGTTTTACCCTTTTCCCTTTCAAATCTAGTTTAAAGTTCTCTTGATGAGCCCTACTAACTCCTGTGTAAAGATAATTTTGCCCCTTTGTGACAGGCATAGCGCATCTGTTGCCAGCAGGCCTGGTGTCATATAGACTGACCGATGATCAAAAAACCCAAAACTTTGCCGATGACACCAGTCGCAGAACCAGCTATTGATCTGCTGGCTCTCCCTGTTTCTGCCCTCGTCACTCCCTGCAACCAGGGGAACTGGGGAATAGAAGAGAACACTACTTGTGCTCCTGATCCCTTAACCAGTTGTCCCAGGGCCTTGAAGTCTCTCTTGATTGCCTTCGGACTTCTAGTTCCAACCTCATTGCTGCCTATCTAAAAAATCAGTAATGGATAATAATCTGAGGGCTGCACCAGAGTAGGAAGCTTTCCCTTCATGTCCTTAACCTGGGCCCCAGGGAGGCAGCACCCTTCCCTAGAGAGTGGGTCTGGTCTGCGTATTGGCCCTTTTGAACCTTCCAGGTGAGAGTCTCCTATGACAATCACCTATCTTTTTTTCTTAATGTAAGCAGTTTTGATGCCAGGCCTAGGCCAACTTAACCTTGGCAGCTCCTCCAAGCTAGATGAACCATTGTCCTTGTTATTGTTATTGTTCAATTCCACTTGCAGAGCCTCTTACCTATTTTGCAAGGGCACCTGGGAAGGTGGGGCAGTCACCGAGGAGACACGCCTGCCACGCCAGGCAGGAACATGTCGCCATTGCCCCTTATCTTCCAACTTACTGTGTTCAGCCAGGTGGAGAGGGGATAGGGAATCACCTATATCATGCATCCTGTCTGCCTGTTGGGCCTGTCCCAGGGAAGGCAGGGTGCTGTTCCAGTAGTCTATTTCTCTCTCACCCTCCCTGATACTCCTCAGCCTACTCACCTCCTCCCAGAGCTCTCTCACTAATTGAAGGAGTTCTTCTACCTGGGCACACCTCCCACAGCTGGGCTCACCACTGCTGTCTGGTACTGGTGTAAGAGTAGGGCACAGCCTGCAGCCCCACACCTGGGTGGCAGCGTGTTTCCCACCGAAGCTCTGCCTGGGATGCTGCATCACTCGTGGTGGGTGCAGACCTTAGAGGGGCCATGGCTTTCTGCCGGGTGGATACCATTGCTCTCTGGTCGAGGTGTCAAAGCTTCAGCACCCTTCCTGTGCGCCCTTCCGCATGAACTGCTGTGCAAAGTGATCTGCCACACCCTGGCTGATGTGCCACGCCTTGGCTGATGCACCACACCCTGTTTGCCTGCCCTATTCACAGTCCTCCTGGTCACTGGCGTGTCAGCCTCACCCGCCAGAGCTGCCAGTTCCTGGTGGGACTTGCTGCTCTTCCTCGGGTTTCCCTGGCTCCAGGATCCCCCTGTCCCCCTCAATCTAGCACTTGGCCGCATACCTTACCTTTGTCACCACTGTGTGCCTTGCTGACTGAGAAGAACTCAAATGGAACGGATGTGTCATCTAGCAAATAATTTGTCATGTGCTTGGTAATCATCTCAAGATTTGTTTCCATTTTGAATGTGTGGCTCTTCCAGACCTTCAAAGAGAATATACAGTTTGCCTCCATTTGCTTTGGGCAATCTGATCAAAGATAATTTGGGAAACAGTGAAATCAGCACCCACCAGCAGAAGGGCATTCACCTCTCTGAAAGTTATGTGAGAACAGGGGGTGGTGTGGTAGATGGAGGAGGAGTCTTGCCTTCATGGCAGAGGCTAGCACATGGCAGTGACATGTTTCCTCTATCTGAGGCAGAGCCGATTTCATGGAGTGGGTTGCCTTTCTTTCAGTACTTTGCTCCTACATTCCAAATAACAGCTCTCCTACACAAGGGAAGAAGGAGTGTATGCACAAATTTAAAATGAAGAACAGCTAAGTCTTGAGCAGGACTGTAGACAGGACCTTCAGAGTCACCACACAGAACAAAATGATATAGAAGGCAAATGTTGTTTTTGTAGAAGTACCAAGCTCCCTTGCCAGCAGTACAAGAAGATGGAGTGCCGTGTGTGAGACGGCAGAGGTAGCATTGTCCTTTCTACTCAGCTTTAGCTGGATTATAAATTCAAATTCAAGGCTTGACCTCTACACATTATGAAAGATGAAGATTTGGATCGAGTCTGCAGAAGAGGTGCTAGGGAGATAATTATACAGAAAACACAAGGGACTTGGGATTCTTAGCTTAAAAAAAAAAAAAAAAAAAAAAAAAAAAAAAGACTGCTAGCCACTTCCTTGGAGTTTCCAGAAAAGTGTTAGACAAACACCAAAAATTGAAATTGAATTGATATTCCCTGGGAAATAAATTAAATGACTTCCAGAGCAATCTTCAAGCCTTAGATTTCCTGCAGCACCTAAGACATTTTCATTGAAAAATCCATCCCTGCAGAGCCTATGGGGGAGCAGGTTATCTGCGTCAACATTTAAATGCAGCTCCCAAAGACAGACTGTACTGTCCCAGCACCAGCCTTTCCTCCTTGTCAGAGAAGGATAAACACCTGGAATGGCAAGGCTAATCTTCAGACTTGACAGCGTGATCTAACTTTATAGCACTTGTTCTCTGCCAGTGCCAGTACTTTGGCCCAGATGGGTGCAGCCACCCGTCACACCACAAAGAGACAGGCAGTAGTGGGTCACACATCCTCACCACCAGCATGCTACATCTGGGCACAAGTACAGAGCAGAGATTTCTCTATTGTGGACAGGTAGTGAAGCAAGCAGAGTTTTATCCTTAGATGCTATGTGTTTTCTCACTCAGAAGTGTGTTTAGATGCTGTTTCTCATCAGCCCATGCATCTCTTCTGGCAGGCTTTCTGGAGAGGATGCTGCATAAGGAAGGTCCAGGAGATGGCACCCTAAATGCTGGCAGACCACAATCCGGAGGCACTGCTTTATGGTAAGCACATGCCTCTTTGATCTTCATTGTGACTTTCATCTCAAAGCTTCCCCAGGACAATCTCAAATGATTGATTACATGAGCAAATTGGATGGATAATTGAGATAGTAATTAAAAAGCAGGGCCTGGTCCTTCTTGCATTCACAGCTGTGCAAATCAGGAGGAATTCTAAGGAAGTCAGTGCAATTATTCCTATTTAAATGACATGGAAATGAATTAAGAATCAAGCCTGCTGTATCTGGGTCTTTTACATCTGCAAAGAAGCAGTCTAACACTTTTAGAGGTTTTTATGGCTCTAGGAGGTCTTTAACAAAACTACAGAATCACAGAAAATGGAAACTGTGAAACCCACAACAGATCTTCAGAAACAGAGAAAAGTCCAACATCCAGTGCTACAACTGTAGTTTTCAAGTGGCTGGTAAAATTGCCACTAACATTTAAAACAGGAAGGTCTGGTATCACTGCATATCTTTTTTGGTAACATACAATGCCAGTTCTAAGCAAGTATTGATGTATAGGAGGGGGAGATGCAATTTTACATCGGATTTGTCCAAATTGCTAGGTTTTCTGCATAATCTTTTATCAGGAGAAAATGTTTATGGATTAGTTGGCAATAACAGTGAATATAATCAATTTTTTAGTTTTTTCCCTTTCTGTCTGTATAGTGTCATGTATATGCTTTTCAAGTTCTGCTTTTCTGGTGCAAGGAAAGGTACCCACAGCAGTTTCTGCCATAAATAGAGAAGGGCTGCATTAATCCCTTGTATGGAGACTGCAGTTCATAAACATACATGTGTGTTGAATTTGAACTATGCAATAAGATTACCCATGCATGTAAAGATTAGCAAATACTGCAGGGTTTTTTAAATTCAGATTGTAATGACTACTACTACAGTCAATCATAAGCAAGGGTTTTTCAAAGAATGACACAGGGGAAGATAAAATGCTTCTGAAATATTTGCTGTGAGATTTCAATTTTGTGTACTTCAGCTAGAGATCAGTTTATTGAAAGAAGAATCCATCCAGCTGGTCTCCAAAGACACGGCAGTATCTGAAGACTGCAATGGGAGGCAGCAGCTGGGAAACAGGAGGAAAAAAAATGAATAAAGGTGTTAAAAAAAAAATCTGTCACTGCCAACACTTCTGTGATCTTCTTTTCAAGAGTTTAACATGGGTTATGTTAAACTTTCACTACCCTTTCACCCAGATTACTTTTGTGTTATATCCAAGCAAGAAAACGGTGGAGGGCTTTGCAAGAGCCGTCAGTGATTTCATTCAAGGAACATCTAGTCTGTTCTTCCGTGCAAGACAGGCAGAAGGAAGGCATAGGGGACTTCCCTCCCTTCATTTCCTAACTATTCCGACATAGCAAGTTCTCAGCAGCCCTGGAAAGTGTAGAAACTCAGATTGCACTTCTGAAGTGCAGAGAAAATACAGTTTTCAGGAGAACTTTAGTGCATGATGAGACCAAGCGAATCACTGGGTGAGTCCTCTCTTAGGCTGGGTGAGTCCCCCGGGGTCAGGATGAGCAAGGCTCCTGTACAGCCATCTGTATTCACTATGCTAACATTCACATCTATAAAAGACAACATATTTTTCATTTTCAAAGAGAAATTGTGAGTCTGATCAACAGTACAATTTTTGCACTGAAAGAGAAAACTCTAATGTGAGCTAAATAATACATGTTAATAAATTATGAAAATGAAATCTTGCTGTTTCAATCAACAGTCACAACAGGCACATCTCTATGTTCACAGCAATAATGGGCTTTCATGGTGATATAAGTGGTTTGCCTCAAAGAGCTGATTGCATATTTTTAAGAATAGGTAGTTCAGACCTGCAGAGAGTG
Source organism: Cariama cristata (assembly GCF_000690535.1). Classification (NCBI taxonomy): domain Eukaryota; kingdom Metazoa; phylum Chordata; class Aves; order Cariamiformes; family Cariamidae; genus Cariama; species Cariama cristata. Next base: position 5,439 of record NW_009607922.1, read on the forward strand.
AGCAAATGGTAAGCCAGAGTCAGAAAAGGTTTTCCTTGAAAAGGAGGTATCTCTGATTTCAAGTCAAATTCAATCTTGAAGAGAATCTAAATGATTGTGGCAACTTTCCTATTTCTCAGGAAAATTATAAAAGAGAAAAGTCCTAGAGCTTGCTTGAGCAGATTGCACCTGACTGGGAGGTAGTTGCCTGCAGACTAGCCATGGAACAGCTCCTACATAAACAACAACTCTCCAGTCAAAATGCGTGTACCAGAAACCATACGTCTTAAGCAAACAACATATGTTTCTAACTAGGTGTTCGTACTTGAAAGTAAAAATAAAACTCTCTCACATATTTCTACAAGGAGATTTCTATGAAGATACTCTTTTAAACTGAAAGATATATTACAGTTCATACTGCTTCTGCATTCAGACAGGCACAAGAAAAGTTGATGAGAAGTGCGAGGATTTATAGGACTTGGCAGTCTGGTTGAGTGAGGCCTAGGGGCTATGACTTTTGCTCTTGGCACTGACAGTGTTTTGTTAAATGATTTTAGTTATTTCACATGCCTCTCCACATCTTTGGTGCCTGTTGTGCCTTTTAAATATTTATATTGCAAGCTGTTGAGAGACTTGATGAACATCATTCCCTAACCACGGATTCTCTCTGCTGACTGGCTGATCTTCACTGACAGACAGGTCAGGGAGGAGCTTGGTGCTCTGTCTTGGTTTGTGTATGTTTACAGGCTCCTGGTACACCCATGACATAAGTTATATTAGTTCAACTAGTTCAGCTAAGTGCACTGAATCACCAATTCTAGCCAAACCTTCCCCAGAAATGCAGAGCACAGTTGCAAGTTAATTCAATTTCTTGTCTTTGTAAAATGTTTTGAGGTGGTAGGATGACAGCCAAAGTGGTGCTCCTACAGTTAACGAGATACCACCTGCAGAAAGCAGTAATTCTTGAACTTAGGCCGTTAAAGAACTTTTGGGCAACTAGCTCTCTACCCACTATTAAAAAATTAAAAGGCTCTGTATAAAGACAAAACTCGAGCTAGCTTTTTTTGGGGTAAAATACATTTAGCAAGATCTCTTCATAATTGAGAAATTTAAAATGGAAAGATGGAGCCAGAGGCCCACAAACCTGTCTGTCTGCTTGGTGTTGTATCCTCTCCCCAGGGCTTGCAATGTATTGCAGAGGCTCCTGCTAAACAAATGCAGTATTCTCCGCACACCTGCGGAAGCATGCTTGGATGAGATCTCTCTGCATAGACTGAGCCATTGACCACGGACCTGACATTTGTTCACCCTTTCTTTAATTATAAATAGTGTGCTCTTCAGACAGACAGAGTTTTAACACACAGCACAACCCAGCTTCCTCTCCTTCTGAGGAGGGAAAGATGCAAACACCTCCTTATCCTTGCAGCCCCTCCCAAAAGGAGGTAGCACTCTGCTTTTTCCCAAGGACTAACAAGTGGGGAAGGAAGTTTCAGTCTGAGAGGTAGTTGCTTAGAGAGAGGCAGCTGAAGCAAAACTCAAGCCTTAAGGTTGTGTAGGCTGATCCTTGCTAACGGATGCCAAAAAGCAGCAAGCATAAACGCTACCCACAGCCAAACTAACCTGTATGTGAATAACATGATGCTGTTGTTTTGATGCACTAACGGCCCAGTAAGTGCATTGTCCAAGGTCTGTTTCCTCATCGTCAAAGGACTCTGTGAGATTGGCCAAGCTCCCTGAGGGGCAGTGCCTTGCAAAGTATAATAAAACCTTTGCTGAAGGGACAGGCACGCCTTCCAGGGATGCGTGATAGCAGCCGAGAGAAGCAGCGGGAGCTGGATATCAACCCCACCATACACAGAGCTAAATACAAAATGTATCTACTTGACCTAACTTTTCTATGATTGCATGTCATTTGTGAATAACCATCCTTCCCGTTCTGTTGCTGCTGTGTGAGCACCACTGAGGCTACCTGGAAGGACTTTGTGGTCCTCTGTGGGCACTTCGCCTCACCAGTCCCTGTGCTGCTGGTGGCAGCCCAGTGCAAGCATGGAGGTGTCCAGGAATGCTTCTGAATACCGGGTGACAGAAGTTAAGGATGATGCCTGTCTAATATGAATCTCAATGCCTTTGCCGGGCATCTGGCGCCATACATGGCAATGACTTCATGGTCCCTCCTGCTTTGTCAACCAGTATCTACGTGATGTCCTAGAGGACACCTCCCCGTGCCAGTGAGAATGCAAGGACTCAGATCCCAGGTTTGCTCTCAGGTCTTTATTTGCAGAGGCAGGAGAGTAAAATTGATGTTGTACTTTACTTTCCCTCATTTCTTTCTACTTAACCATTCACCCAATAAAACGAAGGTGTCTTTTTCTGACTCCTGAGGCCAGCACACTGGTTTTGGGTGCAAATTCACTGTTTCTACCTTGCTTTGCTGTTGTTAGCAGACTGATTTCAGTCAACAGCAGGAGTGAAACTACCAGGAGCACCTGGCCTCTCTCAGAGTGGGTCAGCCCCAGACATTACACTCGTACTGTACTCACTGCAGCCCATTCTTTCTATGTCTCTTCTTCAATTTGCAAATTCCTCCAGCATATATCTAAGAAGCAAGGGACATGCCAGCACTTTATCAACATCACAATAATTGGCTTATCCCAAGCCAATTGTCTCTGGGGAGACAAAAATCATATAAGTGATGTAATGTATGATGACAGGACAAGGTGCAAGAATTATTTACCATTCCTTCCCTTTAGAGGATTCCATCCTAATTATTTCATATATTCGTAACTTTCTCTGAAGGAATATTTTCTAGTATATTTAACTGAATGATGCATGCTGTCCTGGTTTGGCTGAAACAGGACTGTTTCTCCTTTCAGGAGTTTTTCTTTCAGTTAAGTTTCTTGCAAGTAACTGCACTTTCTGAAAGTACAGCTACATGATTTTCAGACACTGTCTGCTTTTCAGGCTTGATAACGCTCGATGTTTATAGTTGTTACTGAAGTATTGGTAGAATTGGTATTCACAGAGGCCCATGTTTATCCCCATGAGTACCAAGGCCACTGCTGGCCCTCTTCTGTTACGCAAGTAAAAAGTCGTAAAAGGGTCGCACCTGCGGAAGAGTGCAGACGGGACAGGTGACCAAAAACTGACCAACGAGGTATTCCATCCCATCCACGTCATCCTCAGCATAAAGCTAAGGGATCATGAGGGTCTCGCCCTCTTCTTTGATGGTCGGCATCCCTGTGGGACCCTGCTCGCTCTCCTGCCTCCGACCCCGATCTGTGCATCCCTGAGTCCGGTTCCCGTCGGCTGCGCAGTCCGGTCCGGGACGTCCAGGTGCCTGCCCTGCTGCGGCAGCGGCCAAGCCGCAGGTGGGCTGCGGCCTGCGGCCTGCAATCCCCCGGTGTATACTTTTCCTCTTAGTTCTATTATTAGTAGCGTTAGTATTAATACATTGTACTATTTTCCATTATTACTGTATTATTAAAGTAGTTTTAATTTCCAGCCCATGAGTCTCTGTCCCTTTTCTCCATCCTTTCCCCTCCCGGGGGGAGGGAGGGCGCTAACAGAGAGCATCTGCTGCCTGTTTTAAGAGCCGGCCCAGCCTTAAACGGTGACACATGCTAAAACAATTCTCTACAAATGGAGGTGCAAGGAGTCCAAGGACTGTGTGTAAACATAGAAAAACAACTTACTTATATCTAGAAATGATCCATTATAAGTGTATGTCTTTTTATGTTTGCAAATAGAAAAATCATTGGAACCCTGATATTTGTAGGAACGAAATCTCAATGCTCACATCTTCAAGCTGAGTTTAGCATATCACCTCAAGCTAGGTAAAATGATGAAGGGGCAGGAATTAAGAGCCCACATGGTGTCCCAGTGCAATTTCTTAATCTTCTTGCCTTATTTCCAGAAAGGGATCTAGCGAATGGATTGAAAGACAGAAGGGAAGAGGTTGGTCTTTCCAGAGGGCTACTTAGGTTAACCCCCCACCCATATCCCCTATGTGGGTGGAAAAGTCTAAGGAGAAATCCAAAGGGGGTCCTGGTGCCTTTTCCTGTCGTGTTCGTGGACAGCATGACATTCCTATCATGCCCACAGCTTACCTTTGGGTATGGTATTTCATTCTGTGAGGTGATTGAAGGCATCATGGTGCAGTTGCAGGACTGAAAACAGTGGTGTTCCCTGATTTGCACACACAGTGGTCTCAGAAATTGCAGTTACAGGTCACAGCAGATGGCTGCTTTCTCAGTGCTTTGTTCTGAGCACAGAGGAACAGTGGTATGAGACTGCTGCAGTGCACTGTCAGGGCTCTGGAAAGTAGAAATTTCCATGCTTACTGTCAACAGACAATCCCGCTTGCCTTGGATTTTCATTACAACAGCTGTCACTTCTGTAAGCTGTGAAGAAAAGTGCAGGGGCTTCACACTGACACTCTCGGATAACCTGCCTAGCAGAAGGTTCACCCTAACCACTTACACTGAGATTGGTCTAAGTCTTAAAACATGGCATTTAGTATCCCTGTGCTCTCACCACTCTATCACAGTCATTAGCTAGAACAACTACAGATGACAACACTACTAACAATTTACCTCTATTGGCAATGCTCAGTACCAGTAATGACATTTTTATGCCATTCTTCATCCAAACATTTTGAAATTTGCTATCTGTCACTGTTGCATAGAAATTTACCATCCAGAAATATGTTTTTATGGGTATGAATTTATATACATGGAGAAGAACGATTGCTCTCTATCAAATATCTTGTAAAGAAAACATTAAAAAGTGCTTTGGAAAAATAAATATGACATCTTTTAAAAGAGTGACAAATTATGTTATGTGTTTCAAAGTATTCTTTCTTCACATTTTCCTAATCCTTCATCATCCCAGATGTATAGCTCACTACCTCTATATAGTACGTAGTACCCTTGAGAGTCCTTTTGGAGGATCTGCAGGACATTCAGAGTTTGTGGTGTCATACAAAGCTTCCATCAATAGGAAGCTGTATCCAATTTGAGGACTTCTTTCTGATAGTGTTTGGCATGTTTTTCTTAGCAGGGAAAATGTGTCTGAATGTTAACTAGGAAGCTGCTTTGCTCTATAGTGTTTGGTACTCACTGGGCTAGAGCAATAGTGGAGGATAACCACTCCTAGGCATCTCATCCCAGTCAAAAGAGAGAGGTCACCTCCTCAAGAGCTGACTGGTAGTCAGAGCCTGAGCAAAGATGCCCTGGAGATCTTCCTGTCCCTCCATGGCCCATACATGAGCTAACTTAGCTGGAGCTGCCATTCCCTTCTTAGCTGGAGAAGTCATGTTTTTGAACCATGATTCATTTCTCTGTATCCAGTACTGGCATTGATGTTGATCCAAACAAAAATTGTCCATGCCTGAAAGCTGTAACCTTGAGATAGCTGGTGTCAGTGACATTGAATCAAGAACAATGTTGGACAGCCGTCCTTGCCTCTAACCAGGGAACTGCAGAATTCATTGTACTCCTTAGTCACAAAGGGTTTTTAAGTCATCAAAGACCAAATTTTGCACCTTTTTCTTTGAGACATGCTGGGGCAGAAGGTGAACTGTCAGATGAACAATGTCACTGCAGAGATAATATAGGGCAGTAAAAATGAAATAGCCTTTATAAGGACTGACAGTGCATTTTTTAAAAGCTTTTTTTACAGACTAGAAAGAACATCAAAAGCATCTTAGAAAACTCCTGGGGCATTTGACTTGTGGGACAGCTCCAAAGAGAGATGCAACAGCCAACCATTACTACTGTGGCTAGAAAACAAAACAGACTTTGTAAAAAGCTTTCTTTCTACTGCCAGGAAAAGTCTGGAATGAAGTCAGTTACCTTCAAGGAAAAAGACTGCCACATGGTACAGGTGTCAGTCTTTCATTTCCTCAGAAGTAAATTCTCTGTGTGGAAAGGTATGTTCCCAACCGCTCTCCCTGGAAACACAACCTCAGACAGGGGAATTTTTACAGCACTGAGAATGTGGCCACCAGTTAGTCCATCAATGGTATATCCTTAGGGCAGACCAGTTGGTTCATTAGCAGTGAAACAGCTTAGGAGAAACAATACCACGAGAGCACATCAATACAGCAACTGAAATCCTGCTGCCAGCAGAGAAAACAATTACGGTCAGAAGGAGGAGAAGCCCCTCAAGGGATATGTTGAACAGTAGATGCCAGTGGGTTGTTGAAGCTGTTTGGACTCTAAGATCTATGGGCTCCACAAGAGGAAATTACAGGGTGGAACCAGTCTTTGGAAAGAGCCTTGGAAGGACTGGCCTAGAGGAATTGCAGGTAGCAAAATGGTTTCCAGCTCATACAGAAGGATTTTGCAGAAGGGAGGATGAAATTGTAGTCACCCAGAAGGAAGGGTGGAAATCATCAACGATGAACCAAAGAACAGAACACCACTGTCTTCCTTGGCCTCACCATGTGAGGCTGGAGAGCAGAAAAGAAATACAGCTTGTTGTATCTGGAGATAGATGACGGAGGGTTGTCTGATGAGTTCTGATTTAAATACAACTGCAGGCTTTCTGTGTGCTGAGCACAGCTCTTCCCACAGCTTAGGTTGCCCCCTCTCTGCCAGACACCACGCACAAGCAGCCCTTGCTTGGGAGGAGGCAAACAGCAGCACAGGTGAGGGATGGTCTGGATCCTTACGAGAGGCTGGGTTGGCAGACTGACATCAAGCCCTGCTGTGAAACTGAAGTCTGCATCTCACTGAGCAGGTATGACTCCCCGTGTGCATTTCTGGAAGCAGAGCTGAAGCATCCTGCCAGCACAAGGTTTAGCAGCAGCAGCATGATCCTCTGGAGCAACTGGAAGTCAGGCTGTGAGCATCACAGTATCCCACTGGACTGTGTCCATCCTGTCAAGTAACAGATAGTTATGCCTACTGCCTGTACCAGTTTGCTCTCCAGTCCCATTCCCTGACTCTATGAGTCACCTTCTGTGACTCTATGCTTGTGTCAGGAGTGGGGGACAGTTGTGGCTTTCCTTCTTCCCAACCTAATTTGCTCCTTCAAGCTCCCCAAAGTGCTTATGGTTTAGGAAACCCTGGCCAAGAGGTCAGAAGACTGGCATTGTCTCTTGGCTTGGGAGGAAGCACTAAATCCAGCAATGTTCAGAAGCACTTATCTTGGGTGACTGGAAGCAGAAAGACTGGAAATCTACCCTACTTCAGTCCATTCAGCTTGCTACATTTAAGACCTATTCCCTCAAGAAGATTGCTGTGGACGTTGTCTATTTATTTGAGATGTTAGGAATATGCTGAAGCCAGTGAGATAAAATCCCTGAGAAAGAACTGCTTGTTTTTGCTAAGAACCCTGTGTAATAACATTACACAGTATTTTACACAGTTACACAGTGTCAAGTTTTACTACTTGAACGTCTCTTTCATTTCTCCTGCTTAATCAATAGTGACATTCACCAAGGATCCGCAGAAATCCCTGCTCAGTCCAAAGAGCAGTAACATTAATTAGATGAATGAGACACAAGTTTTGTCTGGTCCCATGGTCTTCACGTGGGATTTGAGACCACATCAGTTTGAGTTCAGCTCCTGGCCAGCTCTTATAAGTTCGAACTAGGGTGAAATTGTATTTTAGAAGATGTATTATTTCTTAAAATCTCCTATCTATCTGTCTGTCTACTTGTATACAAATATGTGCTTATACCCATAGCTGGGGTACAGATTGGGCAGAGGCAGTAAACTGCCTGAGAAGACTCTCTGTGCTTTAAGGAGCTCCCTTAAGGAGTAGGTCATGTCCTTAGCTAATATCAATCAGTCCCATTTCCCTGCAGTCAGCTGAGCAGCTCTGGAGAAGCGATGGTGTAAACCTTGCTCGAACCTAGTCCCAGGCCCATGCTGGTGGTCCTGGCTGTGGACAAGATCTGCTGCTGGTGTCAGGCAGTGCTGCTGAAGTGAGTGGAGCTGTGTCAGTTTACATGAGCTGGGCACATGGCCCAGGGCACTCTCTCTTCCCGTAGCACAGGAAAATGTACCTTGATGTGGAGATAAGCCAGAGACCATGGGGCTGTGACACGTAGAATACTCTCTCACCAAGTTTTGTTGCCTCTTTTTTCTACTTGAGGTATGTATCTTGAAAGGGTGATAGCTCTGAATCTTTGTTACAGGTTCAGCA
>NW_009607922.1:13602-15479 GCF_000690535.1 Cariama cristata
TCTGCTCATTAATGTCCCTCTGGGAAGAATGGGAATTTTCCAAAATGTTTCATTCTCTGTGAAGCATATGCAGAATTTGCTAGATTTTTTGCTTTCATCTCCCTAATCCTGCTGCCACTGAAGCCATCTGGCAGACTGTCACCGTCCACAGGAATGGGCAGGACTGCATTCACTGAGGTGGGCTTTGGGGCATATGTGATCCAACAGCTACATGCAGAAGCTGAGAGAGGAACCCCACTGTATACTGCATACCATTTTTGGAGGTCAGAAATGAAGTTTCCCTCATACACTGTTGGCATGGCCTTTTAAAGGCTTCTGTCCTCTCATGGTAAGATAGCAAATATGTCAAAAGCAGGGAGAATGGGGTGGCTGATCTAACGCAGTCCAGCAGAGCTCTTGCACCCCTGGCTCTGAACAGTGCGAGACTGACAGGCAACCCCACCTGCATCCCTGCTCTGAAAGAGAAGCTGCTCTTGAGCCCCCTATTGCAGCTACAGGAGGATTTTAGCTATGTAGAAAATGTCCTCTCTTCACTCAATTTCTTTCCTCTCACTGTTTGTTTCTCTCCTTGACACAAGACTTGATCAATATTTAATTTTTCTCCTTATTACACTCTCCACTGCAGCTGTGGCTTTGTTACCATTGTTCCTATCTGTTACTCCTGGCCAAAAATCAGGGGATGGATGCAAAGGACATTTTTGAAGTCCACTCTCCCACTCTCCCCTTCTCTTCCCTGGAAGGTTTTGAAAAGTCTCACCTCTCCCTAAATAGCCCCCCTCTCTGCACCTCAGTGAGCTGGGCTGTTTTTCTCACAGCAAAGCCCAGACGGTGAATCACAAGGGTGAGTATCGGCTCAACAGAAGCACTGACTTCAGTTCATGTCAATTGCAGATGCAGTCTGATAAAACAAATGGCACTTCCCAGGTGAGGGGAGCGGTGGGCAGAAACATTTGTCTGACATAAGCCAGGCAGCTATCTGTGTGTTGGGCTAATCGTCTGGAGTGCTGCTGGATGATCGTTATTTATAACAACAGCACAATACTGTGACAAAACTATAGCCTATCAGAGCTTGTACATTTCCAGGTGGCCTGCTGGGTGTCAGACACTGCTTTCTGCTCTGCTGAAGTATCCTGCTGCCTAAAGATGGTGCTGATTCACCTTTCTTCCCCTCTAAGTATTAAAAGTGAGAGGTGAAGATTTTTCCCCATGCTTACTTCTTTTGACCTCTTTGGCCCTTCCTATAGATGGTTTCATTAGTCGTGCTCTGTAATTATGTCTTCATAAACCTGTGTGCTTATAAACATGTGTTCACCCTTTCACTTCATCCTGCACAGGTTATATGCATACTGGTATTTCAGGGGTTTTCCCTCTTCAAAGTGTTTTTTTAGGGCATATGTCTGGATGAATTGAGCTTTGAGGAGATAAGTAGTTTATTTTGCAAAAGCTTAGAAGAGTTCAGTTAATCTTCTTGTAGACTTTTAATGGCCTTTTTGAATCAACATAGTGACTTAACTATGCAGCTAAGCCGCGTGTTAATTTTTTGTCAGTTCTGAAACATTTAAAGTTTCTTTATTTAATAAGGAAAACTTTATATTAGCAATATAGGATAATGGAAGTGAATCCTAAATATTACATCATATTTTGGTGTCCAGGAGGTACAAATCAGAAGACAGACTGATTTCCATCAGCTAAACTATATGCTCCATTGAATGTCTCCTTGTAACAGGCTGAGCTGAAGGCTCAGAAGTACAAATTCAGAAAATAACAAGAGAAGGGGAATGAAAAACCTGACTGGAGAGAAAAGGTTTAGGAAAAATCATTCTAGTACATTGATAAGGAGCTAAAGTAGAGACAGTGGCAATACTTTCCAAGTAGTA
>NW_009607923.1:0-17971 GCF_000690535.1 Cariama cristata
CATTCCCCATCCCCCTGTGCGACTGGCAGCGGAAGAGGGAGAGAAAATGGGGAGTGAATTTGAGCCCAAGAAGAAGGAAGAGGTGAGGGAAGGTGTTTTTAAATTTGGTTTTATTTCTCATTATCCTACTCTGATTTGATTGGTAATAAGTTAAACAAATTTGCCCAAGTCAAGTGTGTTTTGCCCATGACAGTAATTGGTGAGTGATCTCCCCCTGTCCTTAACTCGACCCAGGAGCCTTTCGTTGTATTTTCTCTCCCCTGCCCAGCTGAGGAGGGCAGTGACAGAGCAGCTTTGGTGGGCACCTGGCCTCCAGCCAGGGTCAACCCACCACAATAGGTCAGAGGCTCTGGGGAAAAGAAGGACAGATCAGTTCTTTTTTAAGATAGTGTTAACTTTTCATCTAAATAGAAATGCTTAGTTGTGTACAGCCTTCTGAACATGTTCAAAACAAAGCACATCATTCTGTGCATCATATGTATATTATTTGAAGACAGACTTATAAAGACTGGTGTGAATATCAAAACTTTAATCAGTATAGATATAGATCTAAGTCCTACCTTAGATGATGCCTTTGATGCCTTCCACTGGTACAGCAAGTTTGTCATGCAAACGGCCCTTAGAGCTTTAATTGTCAAAACTAAAAGACTATATAAGCCTACACAGTTTCCTTGAGGAGGCTTTGAAAGCTTATACATCAAACAGACACACCATTGGCAGCTTTCAACCCAATAATATCAGTAAACTACTGATCTGAGTAGGATAACTGCAGTAAACTCCAGAACTGAGAAAATGAAATAATACAAAGCTTTAGTTAAATTAAAGTTACTTGCATTTAGGAATTGAGAGAGAAATAGAAGTAATGATAAAATTCTCTGTGTATAGTATCAGTAGGAGAGGGGATGAAATTGCAGAAGATAAAACAGCAGGATCTTTCTGTGACAGGAGATGGAAATACACGGTAATTAACATTAAATGTTAATTTTATTTTTGTCCAGATATAAAACTAGGAAATCCATTTATCTTGCAGTGTTGCTTCTCTTCCTCTTGATAAATACTCCATCATGACCAATTCTTTAGAAAGGTGGCAGTAGAAATAGTGACTTCCATGGGATGCCATCAGTAACAACATTCACACGGCAGCAGCTAGGTTAAAATCAAACTTGGAACTGCTGGATACACAGCCAGATGCCATGTATGTGTGCACTCAGAAATGATAGGACAGTAGAAATCATAATAAATAAATATGGAATAGTTCAACAAAACAGGTTTTTTTCTGGAGAAAAGAATAAAAGGGGCATTTAAATCTGCAGAGAAAAGATAGTTATCTTCTCCCCCCTGCTGACCTTGAGGGCTTCTAGGGCCAGGCACCTCTTGGTGCAATTTAGAGTTGTCTCAGAGCTGCTTACTGTAATCAAGTCCTCCTCTCACAAGTTCTAGAGCACTCCCTGCGCCAGCGGTGGCCAGGAATAGGTGCCGAAAGCTGCCAATGTGGCTTTCTGGCTGAGAGATCTCAGCTGGTTCCTCAATCCAGCTTTGCAAATTGGCAGAACAATAAGGTTGCCACCTGGCTAGTTAAAAAAAAGAAAAGAAAAAAAGCAACAAAACCAAAATTAATCCTTGCTTACTTCTTTCTGCAATGACTTGCACGTGTGTGGATGCACTCTGCCCAAGGTTTCGGAGGAGCGCAGCTGTGCAGGATCGGGCTGAGCCACACACCTGGGCTGGCTGCTGCGGTGTGTCCCCGTGTCCCCAGCCTTTGCGGGGCAGCTCTGCTCCCCCTGCACCCCACGACCTCTTCCCCCCCCCCCTCCCCCCCCCCCTGCCACAACAGCCTCAAGGCAGATCAGTTGGAAAAAGCCAGACAGGGGCTGTGTAGCAGAACATGGATGGGCTCTGGTGTTTTAGCTCAAAGCGGTTTTGACAGTAGGCTGTGCAGTGCACCAGGGTTGCTTTTCAAATCTCTCACACACGGGGAAAGGCCCACGGGAAGGCAGAAGAGGTGAAGTGGCTAACTCACTCTCTGCAGACGAGGCACAGCTCATCGTGATGATGAGCGAACGCCACAAACCACTCTCTGATTCTCTTCCCGGAGGGCATTTTAGATGTGAACCAGCAGATAGTTGCTTGCAGGTTGGAAATGTTGTTCTGCCTGTCTGTGTCATCTTCCTCATGCTGGGCAATTGGAGACGAGTGTGTCACAGCATCTCAAAGCGTTAACCACCACTAGACTGGGTATCTACCCAGTACCCATAGGAAGGGCTTTGTTGCTCACTCTCGTCGCTTTGTTAGCTTGTCCAGTTTATAAGCAAACGCAAAATATTAACAACTTGCAAACTCCAAAATCTTGTAACTCCAAACCCCAAATCTCTTTATAAATGCTTAATAATTTCTATTACACATAGTACTTGCATCATGAGACTGTTTCAAATGTCATAAAAAATTGACGTTTTTTCCCATCAAAGACTGAGAATGTATGTTACATACAATTTTTAAAACAACTTGTCCTCTTGTTCTAAAAGCCGGGTTGGAGACTTGTGCTGAGCATATTTAAAGCACCAATGACTGCTTTTAGAAAATCCACACAGTTTAAGAGCAGGCAAGACGTCCTTAATCCTATGTAAAAGTAGAGAAAACGTGAGTTTGCCTAATAAGTGAAAGAGAATCTGTTTACCATTTTTAGAGATTGTTTTTTGCTATTAAATTAAGAAGTTCATTCAAATATCTGAGAGGAATTCAAGTTCTGGAAATAAAATTACCTGCAGAGCAGAGGATTAAGGAAAAAGTATATTGAACAGCAAAATACAAGGGGGACACAAAACCTGAAATACCAGAGAAGCACCAGATGAAAAAAACATCCAGAGGAACTGCTGATCTTCTTCCACTTACCTTCCAAAGCTTATGAGCAATTATTAAAATGAGAAGAATAAGCCTAATATAGAGCTGTACTTCTAAAAACCTTGAAATCTTTTTAGATGCTCTAAAAAGAATATTTAAAGCATTGCTAAAGAGTGAGAAATGGTTTTAGATAGTAACCTGTTTTGGTTAGCCACAACTCTTTCTGTTTCATAGAAATCTTAGTGCAAGACAGAGCTGCGAGGGACACCACAGGGTCAGCTAATCCATTACCTGAAGAGACAGACCACTGGAAGATGTTTGTCTAACTTCCTTTTCTAAATCTTCAGTTTCAGAAGTTCCGAAACATCCCTGGAATAACATCTCCTGGAATCTACTCTAGCATCTTACTACCTCTTATTAGGGAGATGTTTCTGTAATGTCTGGCTCAGCCATCACTCCTCAATTCCAACTCACTTTATTTGTTGCTTTCAAACAGCAGATTCTCTTCTGCGTAATAGATAAGCACAACATTACATTGCCACCCTCCCTGAAACCTTCTTTTAAATAGCTATAGACTGTTATGATGTAGACCAAGCAAATAAAAATCTTTGTTGTTGTTGTTGTTTCTTATGATTTTTTCAAAGTTTCGGTAATTTTTTTGTTCAGTTCTAGATTGTTTAGGAGTCTGCTATATATTATCCAAAAGGAAGATGAAAATATCAAAACATTTTTTCACCTTTAACATGTGCGATACTAGGATTCTTAATCTAAAGTTGTATTTTGCTTTGATAATTGAAAAGATAAACATAATTTTAAAAGCGTTGAAAGGATTAATGTGCGATCAAAATCAAAGATTTGATCAAGATAGGGCATTTTTTTTTGCACTGGGGATGGGTGGGTCATAGTTTAGGACAACAGAATTTACAATCTTAAAATTTCTGGCAGCCTACTACAAGATTAATTATTTGAACAACTTCAGTTTAAATATTTCACAGGGAAAAAAGCAAGGTTAAGAAAGAACAAACTGTATTTCAAATATTACAATCAGATAACCTTGTATGAAACTCCTCAAGACACAGATGGCAAATATAGATCTTAGAAGACAATAGTAATTACTAGTTCCTTGACTTCTCCCTAGGGTTGAAAAAAAAGAAATCAGTAATAACCACCATTATCGTAACTCTTCAGCATGTGAGCTTTACCTTCCAAAAAGCACTATTAAATAAATTCAGGTAAATTACATAGTACAATCAGTGAAATTCACACAGGATGGCTTTTGCAGCATGCTCTTTAAAGACAGACAATCTGTCTGGAAAGAGATCTTTTTATGTAAACAGATGACAAGAAATATTTGGCCTGATCGTAGCCATAAAACAAAAACACTTCATGTTGCCCTGAGTTAATCAAAGTTTAGCGAGAACCAGGACTGCCACATGGAAATCTGCAGGCTGCCGTTCCAATGTTGGAAAAATGATGCTCCTTTTTGGGATGAGTCATTTGACTTGCGCTGCAGAAGTTACATGTTTTCTTATCTTTCAGGAGAACATTCCCCTCATGTTTTCCATCTTGATTCATGATTCACTCATGATCGTTTGATGATCCTAAAAGAACAACGACCTCCTTCTTGAAAGCATGCAGACAGTACTGGAAGCATTGGCAGGCCACATGACAGGAATACCAACTAGGTTAGAAATATAAACAGGAAATTCAATAAAGCTGGATTTTGTAACACAGAAGTCAAAGGCCAGCTTTGTCACTGACTTGCATAATCGAGCCCTAAGTGAACTCCACAACACAAAGAGAGAGAATGAAATAAAAGGGAAACACTACATCATTTCAGTACACGCTTCAGTGCTGGTTTTCTAAGAAAGACTCTCCTGTCCTTAATAAATTGTTACTTGTAGTAAATCTGTTTTTAAAACATGATTTTGGCTAAATAAGATTATCATTAAAATCTTGGCCTGTGGAATGACACAGTGACTTTTTTTACCAAAATTTTGCTCACTAATAATGAACCATATTCATTGGAAATAATTACTTTTTAGAAGAAAGAAAATGTCTTTTTAGCAAAGTGTACGTCCTCAGAGGTAGGCTGGTTTGTATAGAGACTATAAGAAGAATCATGGTAAATGTCATTGAATTTCTAAGTCTGAAAATTAAATGGTGAGTTCTCAATGTAAATTATTATGGAAACTTATCTCAGTTTTTCAGTTACCCAGGATTTTCCTCTGCATTTGGTAAAATGGAGGCTTGTCTGGAAAGAACTGTGATAATTAGCACATTCCTTTTGTATCATTGTAGTAATTCATATTTCAGATCAGTTAAGAAAAGAGCATCTGACTGCAAACAAAAATTAGCAGAATTTGAAACATTTCTTTATGGGACATGTGTGCCTGGGACATGGCACACACATTTTCAACATACCTCAGTCTGTGCATCTTGAAAAAAAACAAAACCAAAATGAAAAAAATGCCTTTGTAAACTTCATAATGAATTGTTTTGATTAAACCAACTATTAAATAGGCATAAGAGTTTTGTGAAAAGGTACCAGTCTGTAACAAACCAAAACTGCCCATTTCTTACCATTTCCTGGTAAGATGAGCCATGGAGGCAAACTGACTCTCTGCAAATTGTCCCTCCTTTTGGGGGGTGAACAAGAGAGGCACGAGGTGAGGTTCCTGCCCTGGCTGGTGAGGGGCAGAGGACCACAACGCTCCTGGTGCAGGATTTGTGCTCGGCTAGTTGGCAGCCCCAGAGCACCCAGGGGCCCTTGCGTGTCAGTCCTGCACCCACTGCGCCCCGGGGAGAGAGGGAGTCTGGAGGGCAGTGCTGAGGGAGTTTAGGAAAAAGAGGGCTTTCATGTGAAAGAGAACCTTCTTCTGAAAAGGACAATTCACGCCTTACGGGAGTAAATTTTTAACCTCAAATACAGTATTTAGCACACTGGGGAGCCATGCAAAGATTTGGGAGGGTTTTAACTGTGTGGTTCAGATACTTAAGTATGCAGTGAGAACCTGTGTTGTTTTCATTTGTGTTCAAAAATAATGTGGTATGTTTTTCCAGTCTACTGTAGATAAATTCAGAGGTCCCATTCATGTTAATAAAAGTCAAGCAATATCAGCACAGACCAACACAGAAATTATCCCATAGTGATGTCTAAATTAGTAGAGAAAAACGTGCTTGCTCCATGTAGTACTGGCTCCTTTTTGCCCCTTTCTTTTTAATTTCTATTAATACAAATTATTTGAGCATTAGTATATTGGCTGTAATTAGCTTTCTTCTTTCCCCTTTTGATTTAAACATTGCCAAACTCCATTAAAACAGCTGTATGAAAGCCAGAAAATGGTTTACTAGTGAATTCCAAGTGCACAGCTTTGTTGCAGTGTAAATTGAAAGGTCACAACAAGTCGTCTAATTGCTTGCTATGTGTTCTATTAATTGTATTTTTAATGTGTAAAGCACACTAAAATTATCGGATAAACTGTGCTGTGTTCTGTAAAACATCAGATATGTCTGAATCGTGGTCACAAAATGTGACAATGTAAGAAAATGGTTCTAACATCTGTTAAAAAACTTTTGATACAAATCCAGCTCCCTCTTATTTTAATTGGGAGTGACATCCTCACCTCCACTGCTCCTGCTGTCAGCCCCTTTGCTTCTTAGAGTAGGGAAGCTTCGAAAATCCAAGAGCAGCAAGCTGCCTTCCCCTTTTATTTGTGGGATGCGCTCCGTCCAGGCAAGAATGTAGGGATTCTGTGTTAGTTCTAAGTATTTGTCTCTCTTAATTCCTTCAGAAGATGTGTTTGTACTGTATCATTTCTCTAAAGAAACATTGTCAAGATGAAAAATGAAAGACCTAGGAGTTAGAAAAAAATTAAGACTGTGAGACTCTGATTTAGCTTTATCTAGTATCTGCAAAAATTGATGAATAACAACTGCAGAATTGGTATTTGCCTAATCTTGCAAGGTGTTGGCTCCTCTGAGTGATAAAATGCATCCTAAATGCCTAGGTTGTAAGAGAATATATTTTTCCCCTTTTTAATTAATCAGAAAACATACTGTCTTGAGCTAAAGTCTCATCATTCAAAACTCTTTCCAGTATCGTTATTACTTCCTGATACATATGTGGAGCTTATACTCATGCATCAGTACTTCCAACAATGTTTAACAGGAATTAAGTATATCATCTTTCAACCAGATACAGTAAAACAAAGACTCAGGAATCAAAACTTGTTTTAAAGCAACTTGCTCAGCATCAGATTGGAACATTGATCACTTTTTAGTACATATTTAGTATTCTATCATACTTAGTCCTTAAAAGTTGAATGATTTCCTCCTAGTTTCAATGTATGAAATGAAGAAGTTTAATCTTTGAAGACAAAGAAGAAAAAATATAGCATCTTACATAAGGATGTTATGAAAGGGCAGCTTTGAAATTGCTTAGCCTTTGTAGGAATTATTATGGCTGAAAAAGCTGAGCAACCATTTTGGCTCTAGTGATTCTTATGTATGGTCAGGAAAGCAAGATGGCAGGATAAACAGAAACAAAAGCATTAATTACAATAATATTGTTTTGCAAAAGAATTCTAATTTTTCTCTAGAAATCTTGGCACAGTTTCAAAATGTCAAAATTGCTTCTATTTGCTACAAGAAATTATGTGTTGACTAAATTAAACTACTTTTTCCCTAAAAATTATTTTTTATGCAGAAATTTTGAAAACAGAGTTATTCAGCTCAGCAGACAAAAAAAGACAGTAGTTCAATTGCTCTTACTGATGGTGTAGGAGATACCTCTTAAACCCCCAACCTAATACACTGGGTTTTTTCATCTTACTTATTTGTTGCATACAAGTGAATGTGAAAAAAATGAAAAATACTAGAAATACAGTGGCAGCCTTGACTGCAATGTAAGGGATGGATTTTGTGAAAATCCACTTTCCACTGGAATTTTCATTCAATTCCAGATTCACTTTTGCTGGAAAACATACGCAGGTACCAAAAAGGTCACTGACATGCAGCAGTTAAGTAACTGCATTCTACTGTCCAAACTATTTGCAAGAAGTGCATTCCCAAACCCCCGTGAAGATATTCTTGAAACAGAATTTCATCATCTCATGCATAAATATTTGTGCTTGGCAGACTTTTACGTAAAGAAAGCTTGGAACACAATCAGGCAATAAAAAAGAGGTATGTTACTTTTATAGATAAGGAATGTTTCCAGAGAGCTGAAAGCCAAAAAAAAAAAAAAAAGTTTTTCAGAGTATAGGGGGATGGACTGCCGATTTAACTGTGGGAGGATGTTACTTCCTAAATTAACAAATTTTATATATTCCTGTGGCAGGTCAAATTTTGGTTTTACAGTATGTATTTAGAGTTAGTGTCCAAAACTTAGGCTGATGCAAATCAACATAGATCATTAGGCACTGTGTTGTCTGCACTGATTTTATAAACTATCAGTCTGCATTGTGAAATTATTTCTATTTTCTCTTTTTGAGAAGAGACTGCACCATGAGATGGGTCCCAAAGGGCTTGACAGTATCACTTTTGAAACTATTTACATTCCTGACACTGCATAATAAAATTTTTATTCTGTTCTTTTGTGACTTTTTTATTGCTCACTTTTGAAACATCGTGTTTTATTATCTTTCAGTCCTGTTATCAATACTGAGCAATAATAAGACTGTAATGACCTGTTTTAATAAGCCCATTACAGATTTCTATGTTGATTTGACATACCTAAGTGTAGTAAAATGGTTTATGAGGAATAAACAGCTGAGTAATATCACATTCATATCCTTGGAGATGAAGTGATTGTAGATGAGAAACAAATAATTGAAGAAGACATAGTCTGGTGATTTCAGTTTCTGAACTCCTGAGAAACAATGGTGAATCCATTGGACACTACAGGGCTCTACGCTTGAGATTTAGGAACTTTATGGTTGGATGCCACAAACAAAATTCTTACATACACACGCTTTCACATGAACATACACATGCATTAATATGGATGTAGATATGCTATTGGAGAGATTTATTTTCAAAAGGATCTGAGTCCTAAAGGGCCAAGGGCTTCAAGGCAGGCTCAGGCATCTGCTTTCTGGCTCTGGCATGTATATGACCATTCAGGAGCTTATGGGTTTGACTGGTCTGAGAGGGTACCTGTGTTTTCAGAAGTGGGCATACCTACATCATTGCCTTCTTATCAGTTTCATGTATAAATACATAGGAAAGGCAGAGATCTATTTCTATATCTGTTTACACCCCTTCTATATATTCACCTTGTGTGTATAACGAGCTTTGCCGCTAAGGCCTAGAGAGGTTGATGCTTAATGCTGGCTCGTGCCTCAGATAGGTGCAGTAGGGATACTTTGAAGCCTAGCACAAAGGTTGACTCTATTGTGACGACTGTGTACATTCATGTCCTTAGTAATACAAGTCTAGACTTCTTTACAGGCAAACGTGCCCCTGATGTGACTGATCAAATAGCGCCGAGCTAGCATTTAAGAGGGTCTCTTTACCTATGGGTTCCAGTAGTTTGTATTAACAGCTGGCAACATGAATGGGTTTTGGCTGTTTTCTCTCTTGCTCGCTTGCTTGCTTGCTCACATCCTCACTGCTCAACTGTTTGGGCATTGGTATTCTTCTGAGGAATACATTTATTTTCCAAACTAAAGTGCACATGACTAAAATAACCCATTATTCCCCATTCAAACACTCTACTCGGCATTTGTGTTTGGGTATTTACAGAAAAGATTACACGATCAGAAAGGAGAAATGCCATAATGTGACCAGCCACTTAGCACGGCTAATGAAGACCATATTGAGAAGCTTGACTATTTTCAGAAAAGTGTTAGATCGATCTTTTTTTAACCTCCCTTAAATTCTCAGAAATCAGTATTTTTTTCACAGATTCGAAGACATCAAACTATCTCACTCCATGTATGGTCATGAAATTTCAAGTGAATGTTTTCTGTCTCTCCATATTGTGTCAAAATTAATAGGTAAATTTAGAATTTGATTTTTGTTTTGCACCATAATTTACAAGGAAATAAATTGTATGAATTACATTGGCAAAAATGTACTGTCTGTCACACAGGAGTTAAATGTATACAGTATTCTGAACAGAGGGAAGCTCCCTTAGCCCTGCACTCCAGCCAACCAAAAATTGTAAAATCGTATTAATAATTCACATGTAGTATAATATAGCCACAGTAGTATGATAATATAGTCACACAGCTTTTACTTTTGTAAAAGCAACATACATTAGCCATGAAATATATTTAATATTGCTGGGTTTGCTACTCCTGTGAGGAGACCATATTTGCATATTTGTACTCTTGTCTTTAAACGCTTACATTCTTTAATAAAAAGCTTCATTTTCATTCACTTATGTAGAAGAAAGTGACCGTGTTTGGATCATGGGAAAAAATCCTAATTAGGACAAAGGTATTTTAAAAAATGAACACCCAGACCCATGAAGCTACAAATAATAAAGCCCTGTAATCTACCATTAAATAGACCTTTCAGCTCTTTTGCAATGTATTTACTCAATTTCAGTAAACAAGAGGCTTGGGATCTGGAGAAGTCACTTCCCAAAACATAAGGGTAGCTGCTGTATCTTACTAGGGGAAATGGAAATCACTCAAAGTGGTTATTTTAGCAATTTGATGTACAGTAGCCAGTGCATTATAAACCCATGATGCTAGCTTAATGAGCAGTAACTTAAGAGTATAGTTAGTCACTAAGTTGTTTTGGGGTAAAATGATGACTGCAAGAGACTTTTGAAATGTGAGCAGGCACTCACCTCTGTTGTTCATTTCTTCCTCTGTTCAGCTAGAGAAGATTTGTGCAGGCTCTGAAAACCCTTCTGCTGCAGAAACAACCTGAAATTTAGCTCAGACCAAAGGGATAATAAAATATTTGGAATGTAAATAATAGTTCCTTTACTAAAAACTCTCATATATTTTCAATATGTATTTTTTCATTTTATTTTTTACCTATCTGTATGTATTTCAGATATCTTTTGCATCCCATACTGTTCTTGAGGAACACTGAAACAAAAATTATAATGAACCTTTCAAAGATAGAAAAATAGTTTGTAATAATCATACACTGTGCATGTCCTTTTTATAAGCTACCATCAGAAATGTTTATGCATTATGCACTTATTCTAAGAAATTACAGTACTGTATGTATTCCAGAGATAACATGTAGGGGAATCTCCCCAGTATGTTTTAGTTTATTTCATATGTTGGCATATATTCTAAATAATAGACAGAACTTGGGGATTATTTTTTTAATATTAATGTTCTCCTATATATGGAAATACAGAAAAAGATGTCTTAACTGGAATAAGCCAAACACTTTGACTACTGTATTGACATTTATGCTTCAGAAAGTTCAGGCCTGGAAGCTCTTGCACAGCAAGTTAAAAGGCCAATACCAGCCTCTGACCCAAAAGGGAACATTTCAGTTCAGGCTCAATCAATTGAAAATGCAGGGCGAAATATGCCTTCAGATGACACAGTTTGATTTACAAGATACACAAATATTTTCCATCAAGCTGAGCTAATTCAGGTTTGTATTTTGACTGTGTATGTAGAATAACTATAATTTATTTATGACCTCTTAAGCAGATTGTTTCCAGTGTGTAAGAAATCCTAATTAGGACTACTGTTTTTAAAAAGGAAACTCACAATTTCTTTTATATCCTGTCATCAAAGGCACAAAAGAGAAGGCTTTCGTTCTTGTTTTTGTTTGGTTTGGTTTGTTTTTCTCCATGCTGTCTATTGAATGTCAAGAGGCCATACACATACTATTGTACAGTCGTGTCTTTGAAGTCTCCAAAGAATTTCAGAATTCTCATAAAGTTTATTTCTTGAAATACGTATTTCCCTCATGAAATCGTAATTCCTGAGGGACCTGTGATGCCAAACCATCTGTAAGAGCTGTTGTCTTACAAGTAAATTTATTGAGGGAATCTAGGCATAGGGGCAACAGCATTAAATAATGTTTGGGAGTTTAATGTATGCCCCAGGGCCTCATGAAGAGACAACGCCATGAAAGGAAAGTCTTCCAAGCTCATTTCCATTCACCCTTCTGGCCTACCAAGTCCTAGCTGCTGCCCCTAAATGGGGCTGGAAGTGGAAGAACAGAAGGCCATGGACACCTGGGGACACAATGATATGCAGATCAGGATCCGTGTTAGTAGATACTGCTGAAAAGTAGGTAACAGACAAGTAAGTAAAAAACAAGGAAAATAATATTCAGAAGCACCTGCATATAAAATTATATTAATATAATGAAGACAGTGGTGCAGATACTGTACAGAGTGGCCCAAAGCCTGCATAGCTCACTAATGCAGGGTCACTTGGACTTGTTTAATCAACATAATTATTTGTACGATGCCCACCCTTGGGCAGGAAGGGGTAGCAGGAGTACAGTAAATATGCTGTGAATTACATAAGCCTTTGCCATTTTTCTAGCAAGATCATCAGTTACACTTCTTTGATTTCATCCTGAGACCAGAATGGGCAGCCAGGACTGAGTGACACCAAGGCAGGTTTTGCAGCTTTCTCTGTGTCAAGGTCCATTCAGATCTCTCAAATTTGCAGGACTATGTACTCTGTGATTTAAACTTTATTTCATGAGCTCATTAAGAAACGTAATAAACAAACATGACAAAATGGGGCTCAAGCCCCTTTTGGCCAGACTAGTCTATCAAGTTAATTCACTTATTCACCATTCAAGTCATAAGATTTCATAACTTACAACCCATAACTCTGAATACCATGCACCTATGAGCAAAATAAAAGAATTGGTTACCTATCTGACGGTGAGAGTGCTTATCCTTCCTCCTCCATCATGGTGTGGGCATACCTTCTATCACACCAGGAAGCACGAAAGCCTCAGCAGCCCAAGGGCCGTTGGATCCGCTTCAAAAGCTTTTTGGGTAAGCTGATGTTTTATACCCTCCAGCTTAGATCTTTGGTCTATACTATTTCTGTAAGTTAGTGGATTCTGAGGAAACTGCTAGACAAAAGATAATGGCTGCCAGAGACAGCAATTTGCAAGTGATCATGGCTGCATAATGGCCCTTCAGCTCTTTCTGGCCACCTGTCCTGCCTACATGGTGCTCTGGCTTTGACCTAATGGCGCTGCTCCCAGCATCCATCAGGCCTTAGCATGAGTTGGCTTAGCCAAAATCTGAGCAAGAGTTGAGTGAACAGCCACACCCTGGACCATTTTGTACATCGTATACACATGCTTCAGCCACTGCTGGTGGTCTGGGCAGCAGAGCCCAGTCCTGGCATGTGTACGCCATCCAAAACTTCCACTCAACTTCTCTGTGGTTTGGTCTCAAAGCGTCAATTGGTGTGAAAATGTAGTGTGATGTGATTGAGGCCAATCAGTTTGTATGTTGTTTGACAGAAGAGGGCATGTGGTACCCTGATTATGCTTGCTTGGTGCCCATTTTCTTCTTTTACCTCATTTGAACATTTCTATCTTAGACTGCTATCAGAAATACATATACAAAGTGTGTTTACTTGTAACCCATGACCTCATGATCATAAAGTTGCCTTTCTCAGGGACAGGGGCATTTGTGAAGGTAAATATACAGTCATACTCTCCCTATATGGCTGTATAATTTATCCCTTTACATTAGAGAGAATCAGCAAGTTTTTGAATGCTATAGATACCAGGGCAGTGCCCAAGCAACCATTGTGGAAGCCTCTGTTCTTTCAGATAAATTAGTAAAAGTAATGGGGTGGATCCATCTTATTATAGGAAAATGTATTAAGGCAGATGAATGCAGTTAGGCTGAATAACACCATAAAGTTGGGAGACATGTTTCCCAGGTTCGGGCTAATGGACTGCAAGCCCCAGCGAGGAGTGCGGGATGTACCTTGCAGCCCCGAGTACGAAGGGAAATGAAGGCTACTGCTGAGACTGACAGGCGTCCTTCTATGAGGACTGAAGTCTCTCTCCTGCACCTGAAAGGATAAGTTTATTTTTCCAAGGGAAGCTTTCTTGGATATCCTCTATTTCAGAAGCAAGAAAATAAAATTGACTGTATTTACTGGTACAGCTTTTTAGGAAATAAAGGCCTGAAAAGCTACTTTTTAGTTATTGAGAGTACAAACAAAAGAATCCTGGGTCAAAGCTCACTCCCTTCATAGTCTTTTATTTCTTCAGTACAGATTTGATTTCTGCATAGATTTGATATTATCTAAACTATTTTGTTTGAATGCTGTCATGTCATTCCCTATATGGGTCTTGCCAAGAGAATATTGACTGTTGACTGTTTTCCTCTAAGGCTTTAAGGTATGTTTTCAGAAGTGCCTCTAGGGCTTTTTGTTTCTTCTTCTAACTCAAAAGAAATCTTGCATGTGCATCCTCTTTTTCTTTCCCTTTACATTCATCAAAAATGAACAAAGGATGCTGTGGACAGCGAGTTACAGTCATACATAAACCATACATCTATCTCAAGTTATTGCTGTGAAAACTCTACTTTGTTGAAGATGGTATTTATCGAAAGCCTCTTTTGTATATCAATACTGTGGAAGTCACCAGGGGTACAACAAAGTAGTAGCAATTCTTTGTTGTTTCAGCTATTCAGCTATCGCAGTTGCACATGCATACCGTGGGCTGGTAGCAGAGATCTCCAGAAGGTCGGTCACGTAAGCATATCCCTAACGGATCACGGGGCTGCGGGTCCCTCCGTAAGGATTCAGAAGGTCTTTCTGCAATGGCAAACAAGTTCCACTAACTTCCCGGGCTTCCAGAAATGCTGATCAGCAGTTCTAGTTGCAGCACATTTATTACACCCTGACGTGCTGGAGACAGCCTGTTACAAATAGAACTGCCTTGTGAAAAATGCTGTTCCAGTGTTTTATAATAAAGTGCACCAATTAGATGCATTCATTAGGACAAACTGCTTGTCTTTTCTTATATTAGATCTTTTAAAAGGCACAATGCATTTCATAGCTCATTCCGCTCTGTATTATTATTAATTGAACAGAGCACATTACAAAGTTTTAATTCAATAACTGTAAATACATAATGAATAATATTTCCTTGGAGGCTGCCAGGGTTGCAGCAGCCTCCTCTACAGCTTTGCATACTCAGAGTAAGATATATTATCATAAAGTTCCTTCTTCCCTCACTGCAGGTTCCCCACAGGTATTGCAGGGACATTGCTGGAGCAAGGAATATTGTGTGTGTGGTAGAAGACAAATGTGTCATTTGTTAAAAGGCAAATTAGGAGCCAAACCTAAAATGCAGCCTCTCAACTTTTTCTTGTTGAAAAGGGTCACGTGCACCAGTTCTTCATGTTGTCTCACAGATCCCTGGATGCCAAAAGGAAAACAATGTTTTAATTTTAGCAGCATGAGGATTCCTAACTGCAGCATATTATTTATAAAGGGTAAATGGCAAACACTAAATGAAGACAAAAGGAAACATTCTGTTCCTCTCTGGGGGAGCACAACATTATTATACAAGGTTGTGATTGGGCATAGTAAGATGAATTGAGCTGCTGTTCCTACTGACAAGAACATTACTTCTTAGATTCCTACTAATACATGAAGTAGCTGGCACTCCCTGGTTGTTCTTAGGTAACAGATATGATCTATAGCAAAAGGACCCTGAACTCAATGATAAAGATATGGGTTTCTATATAAAAGAAGACTCTAGGGCACATTGAAGTGATTTCTGTTTTATTTGTACATCCTAATATTTTCATATGGAATAAGTATTTGCAGTAACTTATGCTTGGACAGTACTCAAGGTGCTTAGCAGAGCTAATTAGCTTGAAGAGAAGTAGTGCATTAATACAGTCCTGTGACCACTAATGTAGCCCTGTAACTTCCAATTCCAAGCTATTTTATGGTCAATCAGCATAAAAAATGGTGAGAGAGGGTGATAAGGTCTCTTTGTACGTATCCTTCTAGCCATATCTGTTAACTTGCTGAAAGTTACAGCAACAGGAGTTATTTTCAGAAATTCAGATTTATACTCCTAATCAATGAGATATGTTTTTGCAGAATCTAGGCCTTTGGCACCTACGAATACGTGATCCCATAGTGGTTTTTTCCCCAAGACCTGATCCCGGGACAACTGAAAACAGTAGGAGAGAATTTCAAGACGAGTTTTGCACCTATTGTCCTTTTGGCCTGAAAATATCCCACAGCTGTGAAAATTCTAACGTCTTCCTTTGAGCAGGATCAGATCATAGTGAAGTGAAGCAGTAAAATATATACCAAATGGTTAAAAATAAGAAAAAGGAAAAACATCTAAGTATAGTAGCTACTGAAAAACTGCAAACCTTGAAACTGGATTTCACAACAGATAGTAAATCCTAAATTTCCCATTCACTGGTTTTGGTGATCACCAAATGCATGATGTTGCTTAGCACTGTTAGGACTCCATGGATATCTAGAATTATTAAAGGTTTCATTCTTTAATTCCCATCGCTTCATCATCTTTCAGTTAACTGCATGATGATGAGTCTGCAGAAAGGTCGTATAACACACACCTTGAGGTAGGGACAGGGAAGCTACCATGCCGTAGTTACACTTTCTGAAAGTTTTGAAAGCATGAATTACAGTGACATGAGCTTTTACGTGGCAAATTAAGATCAAATATTTATCCCATTTGATTGAAATGGGTCTGGCCTTTACCTAAGCCAGTCAGGAAAATTCATAGATTTCATGACTGTGGAGGTTTCATTGCTGAGGGCATATGCCATAAAATTATTTCTGTTGGTATAACTAGGACTGGTTAGACTACATAGTAATTTTTGAAAAGAAGTGACTTGATGCCTGAAGATTAATTTAGACACCTAAATCCTAACTGCCATCTAAAATCCAGCTCAGCTACTGCCTAACTCTGGAGGCACCTGGCCTCCATAGGTGCCTCCTTTTTAATCAGAAAATTCCCCAGGTATCAATAAATTGACTTTGAAGCATATCTAATTAAAACTTTGTCTGTAGAAGACTGAGCAGATTTATGGCATGAGGCTACAGGATGTTAACTTTTTAAAGATGTCTTATCCAAGACTGGGCTTCACCACAAATGTGGTAGTAGTAACTATTTTCATTTAAGAACATAAGGAAGAACGAGAACATCAACCTTGCTGTATGTGCTTCCACACGTTTGTGCAGGTGTGCTCTTAAAAGAAGTAGTGACTAAAAAAATGTCCTCAGGATGCATAAGCACCAGCTTAAACTCAGTCCTGGGCTTAATCTAGAAAAATAGAGTGGACCTCTTCCTTCAGCTATGTTTTATAAGAATACGATACCCCGTATCTGAAGGAGAGAAAACAAGTCCCTCTCTACCTTCAGTAGAGTTTTCCAGGAGCATCCTCTCTCAGTAACCCAGAACGGACATCTGAGTCTTAAGGAGAGAGTAAGAAATGATATGACCTTTTCCAGGAGCATTTTCTGTTGGAAAACTGTCAGTAAAAATACCATTCAGAACGGCAGCAGGCAGTTTAAAACAACCTCTAGACATTGCATTAATAACTTTGATGCATAGAGAGGTTTCGATATTATGTCGTATCAGCAGATAGCAAAAAAATGAAGCGTCTGACATTACAGACCTTAGACCTGCTCTTCAGGTCAAACCCACAGGTTTTCTTCTAACGGGAAAAAGAAATGAGTGCTTATGCTTGGGTGCTTAATAATTCAAGCTGGAATGTAGGAAACTCAACTTTCAGCATCTGCTCCAATTTTAAATGAATGAAATGAAATGAAATTAAATGCTTGAATGAAAAATTCTGAAATAGGGAAAGCAAGGACTGAAGTCTGCCTGCCATATTTCAGGTAACAATTTATTCCTAAGCTAGAAGTAACTCTTGATCCTCCCGTCTCCAGAGTAATCTCTCAACACAATTACTTGTTTATGAAACTATTCCAAGTGCTTTGTTTTTTTCACTAATACACAGTAAACATACATTTGAAAATATTTAAAAACCTTTTAAATTGAAAAATTATCTTACAGGGGACCTCAAGTCTGTTTTAAAACACAATATGGTTTAGTTGTCATATAACATTAAAAAAATTATGCCATACCTCAGTTGTTTTAAAAATATTTAAATATTCAATATATTAATAATATAAATTATTAATAA
>NW_009607924.1:0-6861 GCF_000690535.1 Cariama cristata
CCCTGGGGAACACCGCTAGTGACCAGCCGGCAACTGGATTTCGCCCCGTTGACCACAACTCTCTGGGCCCGGCCATCCAGCCAGATTTTTACCCATTGAAGAGTCCACCTGCCTAAGCCACGAGCAGCCAATTTATTTAAGAGGATGGTGTGGGAGACCATGTCAAAGGCCGTACTAAAGTCTAGGTAGACAGCATCCACAGCCTTTCCCTCATCTACCAAGTGGATCCACCTTGTCATAAAAGGAAACCAGATTGGTCAGGCATGATCTTCCTTTCATAAATCCATGTTGGCTGGCTCTGATCCCTGATTTTCCTGCCTGTGCTGTGTAATTGCACTCAAGATGATCTGTTCCACGGCCTTGGCCAGAACCGAGGTAGCCAATTTATTTAAGAGGATGGTGTGGGAGACCATGTCAAAGGCCGTACTAAAGTCTAGGTAGACAGCATCCACAGCCTTTCCCTCATCTACCAAGTGGATCCACCTTGTCATAAAAGGAAACCAGATTGGTCAGGCATGATCTTCCTGTCACAAATCCATATTGGCTGGCACTGATCCCCTGATTTTCCTGCATGTTCTGTGTAATGGCACTCAAGATGATCTGTTCCATGACCTTGCCCGGAACCGAGGTCAGGCTGATTGGCCTGTAGTTCCCCAGATCATCCTTCCATCCCTTCTTGTAGATAGGCGTTACATTTGCTAGCTTCCAGTCTGCTGGAACTTCTCCAGTTAACCAGGACTGCTGAGAGATGACTGCAAGAGGCTTGGCAAGGTCTTTTTTCAGTTCCCTCATTACTCTGGGGTGAATCTCATCAGGGCCCACAGACTTATGGGAGTCTAATTGGCACAGCAATAAGCACAGTGGAAAGACAAAAAATAATGGTCAAATTAAGACAAGGGAATACTCTGCCTTCACACTGTGGAAAATTTTTCACCACAAGGAATAGGGACACAGAGAATTTGTCCTCATAGCTTTTCAAGACCTACTTGGACAACATCAGGTTGCATTGTCCTGGTCTGAATTCAGTATTGACCTTGTTTAGAGCAGGAGGTTAGACTGTGCAAGTTGAAAGGCACCTTGGGAATCTGCAGTGATGGTTTTAACATTACAGGGATTTCAGTCTTTGAGACTTAAAAGGTCACTAATATTAGCCACCTTAGAAGAGGGATCATCATACCTCTACAGCTTTTCTTTTTAAAATTATTTATCTTTTGTGCACATAAACCACTGATTGACACCATCAGGTAACTAGCAGATATATATTCCTTTCCCAGTATTTCACCAGAAGTACAGGGTGCAGCACAGCTACTAAGCACACACAGACAAACCAAACCAGCTCCCCACAATCATCCACTTCAGTGATCTGCCTCAAAAGTGATCTGATGTACTTGTGCATTACCGCAATTAATTTTGTAATTCAAAGGGGATTTGTAAGAAAGTTATGCACAGCAAGAAAAGATAATCTAATTTGAGATTCTAATAGCTTTATAGGATTCCTCAGTAATGCATTTAGCAAAGGCAGAGTAAGGACAAGAATTGCTCAGCCGTTCTAGTGTGCTCTAATCCATTCTAGTCAGGAATACGCTTGCTCAAACAGAGACTGTGGGTGGATGTGCAGCAACGGCTCCCAGCATCAGCACCTTCTGCAAGATCTATTTAGTGATTCTCAACAAGCTTGGAGCACTCTGGACCACAACTCAAAATAACAACTTCTCTTAATCAGTTCATGAAGTTCTGTGCAATCTCTGTTTTCAAGACTAGTATCTACACTCCATCCTGTCCATAGATGAGGAAAATGTAGCTGTGGCACAGCAGCAGATCTAACATACATTACTCAAACTGAGGTAGCACATAAGAGAATTTTCATCTATTCTGTTAGGTAATGCCAAGACACATGAAGACTTACAGGGGGATCAGTTATTCAGTTCAAAGCATCATATAATTTAATATCAGATTTTTTTAATATAAATTCTTGGTCAAAGCATATGAGGCTGAAATGAGTTAGATTCAGCTGTGAAAGCCAATATCCTGTGACAGATCTCCTTTACAGTAGGTGTCATTGGTAGAACAGGATGGTACACAGGAAAGTTACAACAGCTCCTAAGGAACTGAAACCATTTGAGCTGAAAACACCCACAGAAACATTTAGTAACAGGAGACCTAAAGCAAGCAAAAGCAACTGTGCAAGCATAAAGGTGTCATATCAAGCATTTGTTGAGCACTTATCCCTATCAAGCGTCTTATACTCTTTGTATTTTCATTCTTTTACGAACAAGGATGTTTTCAAAATGTAATGATCTTGCTTTTGTCCATCAGTAACTATTTAGATGGCAGTCAGCTGCAAGTATCTGATCTAACTGGGTGAAAGACACAAGCAACTGCATAAACAATCTAGATGGGCTTGTACATGTTTGACTATCAGTGGCATTGAAGTTATTCCCACCACATCATCACAGAACAACACTCTGCTCAATCGCACAGCCACAAAATAGGTAAGCCCCTGAAATGTGAGACACACTCGATGAAGCACCTTTGTTGTGCAGCTCCATACAGAGAGCTTTAACCAGAAGAAGAAGGAAATGGGAAGCATGAACTTACTCTGTTCATTCCCTAGAGGCTGCTCCAGCATTGCCAGGATGACACTATTGTCCAAAACGAAGTAACGGAAGCTATGCTTGTTTATGGTAGGTAGACGAGAATATTTAATTAATGTGGTTTCATTCACCAAGCTGCAAGGAGAAGCAGGGCCACTAGGAGAAGGAAATGCTCCAAGTAACTGCATAATACTGTAAGAGAGAAAAAAGTTAAGAGTTACCACAGATTAAGACGACAAACTGTTCCACCCAAGCACAGACCCTCACTCATATTCTTCATTTATATCTTGGCATAGCAGTTACCCTACCAGGGCAAGTCTGCCCTCTCCAATCAGCTGGTTTTAAAACAGATCCAGTAACTTCAGAAAAACATACATGAAAACCTACAAAGAAGGGTGCTCTGCCTACAGAATGAGGTTTTTTTATGACCTGGGTTATAAAGATATTAAGATATGCTTTAAAGTACAAAAATCTGTACCCTTCCACAGCTTTTTTAATGTTCATTCTTATAAGAAGATTATGGATGGAGATAATCATCCCTACTTTAGCCCACTCTCATATCAACAAGGCAGATGTGGTAGATGCACTAGTTATGACTGTCTTCACTTTCTTCAAATACAGATTACACTAACTTAAAACCCTTTAAGAAAGACTCAGGATCACACAAGCATGACTACCACAGATTGTAACCTTCCTTCAAAGAGTGTGGTCCAACACTGCCTACCTCCTTGGAGCCACGCCTTGGGAAGCTCCTAGAAGTACCAACTTAAATCATCTGAAGTTGTACAGGATCTACCTAATATTATTAGAAACTGAAAATTTATATGGCAGGAACCAGTAATGAGAGTTGTCCAGTGTCAGACTGAAGATCATATGATCTAACTCAGGACTTGATTCTTAACACCACCACCGAGAACAAAAGTAAGTTTATTGAAGTCCTCCACACACACTTTTCCACCTTACTCCAAGAACAGACAGTTTCATCTCTCTAAATGAAAAGAGGCACTTTTAGGCAACAGGAAAGGTTTGTCCACAGTTCCAATGAGTAGTTTTTTTTACCGTGAAAATTACACAGTTGTTTTTACTAACAGTAAAGTTTATAACAATTTTATTGCAAAGCAGAGCAAAAAAAAAGAAAGCAGCTATTGCCTTTTTCAAAACATATTTATCCTACCCATCCTCAATCTGTCCTGTCTACCATCATGCTGTTCATCCACTAAAACAGTGCTTTTCAACATCTCTGGAGCAAATCTCAGTTTTCCTCTCCGTGCTTCCCCTCCCCAACCCACACATTATCTGTTACTGCATTTCCAGGAGAACCTCTCAAATATATTAAGCAAGCCCAATGCTGTGGGCAGAATGACATCCCATCCTGCACCAGCTTACAGCTCCTGCATGTGCCATTCCCTGCTGCATTACACATGAGACACCGTCTATCAGTTTTGCAGTCAGTGTGGCGATGGCATATCTTGTCAGGCTGAGGATAAGGAGAAGGGGGAATGGAAAGACAGGATCGCTAGGTCAAGTAGGAGACAGAGGGAACTGCTGTTCGCAGAGAGGACTGGCTGAGAACGGAACACCAGGGGCTGCAGGGGGGCTTGGGTTTTGCTCTCCAAGGAGGAGAACAGGCAGGAGGGGAAGACAGCAATCACAGGGATTGTTTTTCTATTGAACACCTGTAACAGGAAGGGGAAGACAGCTAAGGCACAGCACAGGACAACTCTGCCCAAAGCACAAAACAGGGAGCTTCTGGCTGACTTTTCAAATGCTCTTGGCTACATCACAGAGATCTCACCAGCTGGGAACTCCTAATTAAAACACTCTCAGACAAGGCAATGCTAAACAGTAAACATGCTCTGACAAATTACATACCACGTTAGTGTAGCTTCAGCAGCATCCTTCACTCTCATGGATGCAGGGTTTGGCTCCTTATCTCCTTTGTACTTGACCTCTTGCTCACTGTTTTTCGATTTACTTCCCGAAATGCCAAGCTCCACAATCTCCAGTACCTCTTTTAAACAATCCTAAAACGCAAGAGGAATCACCTTAAAGCAGAAGCACTCTGATAAACATCTCCAAGACCTCAGTGAAACAGTGATATAGCATCGATTAAAATAAAGTACTGCTGGTAATATGAACCCAGAAATAAAGGCAGAGGTTATTCTAAAAGACAGTGTTGGAACAGGACCACATTTGCTATAGGAATGATATTTTCTCCATCTACAGATGTCCACTTATGTTTTTATTCTAATGGTAGAAAGTGCTCTGAATGAATATATACACACAATATATTCCATTACATATGTACAAAACCGCCAAGAGGACTAAGAGTGCAACTGAAAAATGTAAACATATTTAAAAGAGATAAATGCATTTCTGAGACTCTCTGCAGAACTTTTAATTAAGTTCTATGCACATTAAGAATGAACTCCTCTGGAAAATTGCAAGAAATCCTTTTCCAAGTCTTTCAATTGACAACAGCTTTCATAAGTAAAATATATTGTGGTATCTAATTCATCAAGATAACAATACCAATATTCTAAAAGTACACAGCAAAGCTTCAAATTTATTACAGGAGAGGCCAACACTCAGTAGAACCACAGGTATGACTCACAAGTGTTGCTCATTACAAAATCATTTGCTGAAAATATTTGGATTGCTACAGCAAAGGTTCAAATCTCATGGCTTGAACTATAGAAAAACAAGGAAAGCATTCTCATGACTAAATAACTGGCTAAAATCTGAACACAAGTAGTCAGTTTTTACTGCCAGAGACCAGGCAGGGTTCTATGCCTTGGCCTGTGTCCTTCCTTATACTCATAATTGATGCAGAAAAAGAGGTCAAGAAGAAGATTAAAGTTTTCTGACAGAGCAAAATTAACCAGCGTGAAGATGCAAAGACTGGTCATGAAGAATTACAGAAGGAGTTTACAGCATCGGCTAGTTAAAACAGCAGGTGAAATTCAAAGCAAATATAAGTTGAGACACCTAGAAAATTACAATTCTAATACTTGCAAATGCAACGAGAAGTTCCCATCTGACCATCATGACTCAGGAATGAGCTACTAAGTGTCCAGTATATACTGCACACAGTATGTAACGCTATTTTGATATTCAGTGATAATTAAAAAAGAGAACCTAATGAAAGGAAATAAAGCATTATGCAACTGAATAAACCCATACTGTGCCACATCCAGGGAAACCATCCTGTCCTAGTCACCTACTACCATGCCAGTATCCCAAAGTGCATGCAGAAAATAGCTTTATTTAAAGTTCTGCTTGTGGGTTTTTAATTTTCTTTTTATTTAAATACACATATGCTATAGACTATATAAGCAACATATGAAGATATCTAAAATATAAATTATATAAAAACTATATTGAAATATTATATAATACATATCAATATACATTATATATAAAAATATAGAAAAATCACTAAGCTGCCTCTGCAAGGAGATCAACAGTGAAAATATGGACTCAAATTTTTTTTCTTGTAACAGCAGGGCAGAAGGCTGTTGGAAACGTGCATCTTTCATTTCCTGTTCTTTTCAAGCTTCCCAAGCAAATTCCATCTTGGATTGAGCTATGCCTTGCTCAGTTTCTAGAAAACAGGTTTCTTGGTGAAACAAACTATGATTATCAAAATATTAGCATCAAAGGAATTCCATTAAGTCTAGAAGATGCTTTTGTTGGGTAAGAGCTGAGAAATGAGAAGAGACATGGCTTTCAGTGAACTTTATCTACAGCAGGTAGCCATGCTATATACCTATACACATACATGCATATATACACCATTAATTCCCATATTTCTCTTTTCACTTGCTGTTTTTTCAGGTTTTCTTTTCTTCTCTCTTTTTAGAGTCTCACAAAGCAAGAAGAAAGATCAAGACATTCTTAGAAATACAAAAGGTAATTTTAAAGCCAAAAACGTTTTTGGTGAATAAAGAGCAGAAATCAAAATTTAAAACTAATTTGCATGGAAACTAGTTTTGAAATTCCTAGTATGCTTTCAAAAACTAAGAAAACCACATTATTTTGAAGTATCAAGTACAGATAGGTCGGGCATGAAAGGCATTACAATTTGGAGCGCTCTGAATATATCCACCGGAGACTCTTACCTTCTCATCCAGCATGTCAGGGTGCTCAGTGAGCCAGACGCAGAGGCACTGGAAAGCTGCCACTATCATGGAGTGAAGGTCGCGGGAGTGGAGCGGGGCTGGGCGGCTGCACTGGTACACGATGTAGCTGCACACTGAACTAATAG